>NW_027280458.1:0-96209 GCF_046629955.1 Centroberyx affinis | reverse complement strand
TTTGCTAACCGAAACAGGGGTTTTATTTACCATTATCACTCTGCTCCAACACTAATTACTCATGCTACAAATTACTGGGGAGAACTGTGGAAAATCAGTAGCGTCTTGGTCCATGGTCCAACTCAAAGCAGACATAATGAGCTGAGCCAGAATCTTCCTGTTTGCTCAAACCCAAACCCGTTCGAATCTGGCCTGGGACCTTCGTCATGTGTCATCCATCTCTTTCCTTCCTGTGGCTTCAGTGTCTTTGCTAAGGGAGCCTGCTGGCTATAGCTAACACTTTGTTCAGGTTAGCACTTCTCAACAAACTTCACCAGAGTTTCACCTAGCATGGGGGTGAGTAGATAATGACTGAATTTTCATTTTTGGGTGAACTATTCCCTTAACTAAAAATTTATCTTCAGGAATAGGCCTATATACCTGTCATTTTTTGTTGTGCTGCATACTGCAATCTAACTCTTACGGTGCTAAACATAATGTCTGTGTCCCGGGGATATGCAGTGAAGTTTCTAATTATAATCAAGTATATTTTCTGTACTCTTTGTATGTAATCAAATGGCAGCAGGACAAACTGGTGGTTCGGCAGACCGTTCTGTAATGACTGGCCCAATAATAAACACACTGTACTTGCTTTAGGGATGCTATAAATGGTACTACTACCAAGCGCACACACACACACACACAACACACACACAAATACAAAGAGACTTATTGTTGATTTATTATTAATTTTACTCTGAAACAAGGTTTGAAGCACAGCACTGACAGGAAAATCGTCTTGGCGCTCTCACAGTGTTTTACATCATTCAGTCTAAATAAAGCCACACAGCATCACAGATATCATTACAGGGAACATCACAGAATAAGTATCAGACTCAAACAGGTTTAGTCAGATACATCATCTTGTGTCACATCAACTCATATTGTTCAGTTTCTGAGGAGGATCCTCTTGTGGGAATTCACTACAGAACATAGAAGCAATGGAATAATACAGTAAAGCAGACAGACATCTATAAGGTATATTCTTGATCCTTGGTGCTCTGGAGAAAAATCAGTGAGAATAATTAATATTCTATACGAGTATAAATGCGGGGAGGGGGGGATCTGACAGCCCACAGCTTGAGAACATGTTTGAGAGCAACATTTGGTTAAGTGGAAAATGTAATTAATTACTCTTTACTTATTAGTCCTTTAAAAAGTAATCACATTACTTTACTAATTACTCACGAGCAGTAATTAGTTACATCACTCATAACATTACTCATTAGTTCTGACAGGGGGTTCAGGTTTAAGTAACGCAGTAACAGAGCTGGGATTATTTACTGTAATGTAATTACTGAATTTGAAATTGTAATCCCTTACACTACTGTCACTGAAAAAGGTAATGAAATAATGGGTTATTTATTAAGTAATTCTTTCCTGAGTGTGCTGCCCCACACTGCTCATTTGACCTGTTGTTCACTTGCACCTTCATGACAGGGTGGCGAGCATCAGTGGCGAGTGTCATTGTGGCCCTGATGGTCACATCATGGTGTTTATAAGTGAGCTCGGGGCTCTCTATGAGACCGGGACGTTCTGCTTTGCCTCTTCTGAAGGACCTTTGCTCTTCATCGTAATACATCTCACGAAAAAGACTCTTACCACATTTTTTGCTCATGTCAAAGATTCCCACTGCATACCAGTTTGAGTAAAGGTTAAAGTCAAAGGGCACAGAGAACATGACAGCCATGTTCTCAGTGAGCTTGCCGGTAACATTATGGAGGAGATCATAAGTGATGACGCCAACAGCTCCCCTCAGTGAGAAAGGAATCTTGGTGAACAGCGCAGTGGCAGATGCAGAAGGGCCAAGAGTGAGCGGCAAAGGACTGACACAGCGTCCGCTAACAAGGTACGTCCTAGACATAGAAACAGTAGGAGAATCTTAATGAATTGAGGATATTTGGGGACAATTCATGTTAATGTGAGAAAGAAAACATTTGAAAAAATATACAGCTACCTGGGGTTAGAAAGGATGTAGTTCAAACATCCATTTGTGATCTCTACGGTGCACTCCCGACATGTATCCCCTTGAGCCATGATGACTGTGCAGTGTTGACCTGTTCAGACAGAGAAGTCTCTTGATTTGTTCAGAAAACTTTCACTTCTTTTCACAGATATATCCAGTGATGTCAGTGGTCAGAATTCACTGGTGGAACCTCTGTAGTTGGTCCGGGTTTCCCCAGTGGATATTTTTTGCAAAATGCTTCATTTTAATGCTTTTTTTTTTTTACTTTTTTTTTTTCAAACATTGAACTTGATTTTAAGGTTAAACAAACCCCCCTCATGGTCTAAAATATCCTGGCTGGCCTTACATATTTTCTAATTTTAACCAGCCGAAAGTTCATCGACAATATTTTTTCCCCCCCAACCACAGGTGCAGCGGGGCCCAAAAACTTTGAGTCAACCACCGCATCACCGCCTCTCGCTGCCATGGAGACACCAACATGCAGATTTGCCTAGTGCTGCTTTAAAATGAAAACTGTTTCAGTGACAGGATCCACAGTTCATGTTAAGAACAACTTAAACATATTTTAGGGAAAACAATACTTTGATGTTATTTCATACAAATAAAATATTTGCACAGTAACATGTCCGTAAATAAAATGTATCTAATTGACTCATGGGCGGAAATTACGGGGGGCAGGGGGGTCCAGACCCCGCATTCCTGGGAAAAACAGAGAGTTGTCCCCCTCAATATATCATTGTAAACATAACTATATAATTTTAAATAATATAATAATATGCATTGAAAGCACTAGACGCAAAACAATGCGTTTTTAAGTTTCGAAAGATTGCGCCCCCCCCTCATATGCCTCACAGTGGTTTGGTCCACTGCCTACCATCCCTGAACCCCCACACACACACATCAGCCCTCAGTACGAGTCTGTGGAGTGATCTCTGTGTGTGTCAGTGGTGGCTGACCTCCAGTCAGTAGCTACTTTGCAAAGGTTAACTTAAAACAAAGGATGTGTCAGACATGTTTCTTTACTTCTACCACTCAATAGAATAAAACACATTTACAATTGTAACCAGACTACATTTTGTTCGCTCCATTACCTCACGGTTGAATCTTGTGCGTCAGCGTATTGGTATGGGGCAGCCGTGTCTCCTAATGCATGATGTCTTTGGAGGCAGGAGGTCTATCCACAATTAAAATCATCATAACCCGCTGAATTTTCAACTGATTTTCAAGTGGTTTGGTTTGTTACAAATGCCAGACGTGTGTTTATGATACAGGATACTTGGTTAAATTAAAATGCGGGGTTTCATACCAAAATACTTTATCTTTTGTAGATGGTAACAGTAATATTTCTATAATATAATATTTAAGATTAACTTACCCTACGTAATTAGGTTCTAAGTATATTCTTTTTTTCTTACTGCATGTAAAATGGCTGCCACTATGTAATTGTGTTTATAATTTTGGAAATAAATGAACGCTTAATTCATAAAAAATATATACAGTAATTACAACAAACACTATGTTAAAATATTAAGTAAGTTTCTGGCAGGCTTCATAGCGTTCTGGACTTTTACACATTGACAGCAAAACATTAGAGATCTGCTTCTTCAGGAAAACTAAATCTAATTAGCCATATATTAGCTTTAGTTCAGTTAATGGGTGTTGCTCTCTCCAACTACTGTAAATAACCTGCATGCTGTGTGTGTGTGTGTCTATTTGTCAGCCAGCCAGATCAGTTAAAATGGCGGAGAAAAGAAAAACAGACATCCGATCATTTTTCAGTGCACCGAAATGCCAAGTAAGTAGAAAGACCCCAGTAATATCAAAAGCAATTTGATAAAATCTTCATAAGAAAGGAATGAAGTGCTTATGGAAATATTTCATAATGGACCTCTATATACATTTAATACAACAGTACTTTTGGCGGCACCTTTGGTGTCCCCTTCAGGAATTGCTCTTGAGAAATGTTTCTGTTTGTTGTCCCCCCAACAGTGAAATGAAATATCCGCCCTTGAATTGACTCAGTTTACAGAAGACTGGTTCAGTTATGCTACAAGACAAATAGTTCACCTCTACTGTCCTCCCACAACCTTATATATACACAGAACATTAATGTAATTTAGTTAATTTCCACAGGCATACGAATGATAAAACCCTATTATCTGCCTTTTTAACTTACTTTACATAATTTCAGAGACAGCCAGAGTGAGCCAAAGGAAAAGGTCCAGCACTCTGAAACAGTTTGAAACTACAATGATAAGCATTGGGCTAATCTAAAAATCATTTGTGAAATAGTTACAGACAGGACAGTGAGGATACCACAGCCTGCTCAGGTTCCTGAGAAACACTGTGCTGCAAAGAGACGTTCAGGATGAGAAGTCGTCTCCTCAATATTTGAACTTATCTGCCTTTTCTTACCTGGAATGGACACTTCTGGAGGATGACTGCTGAATGTAGGCTCATTTTTTATATTTGATGCAGGACTCTGGGTCATATCCTACCTTGAATGAATTCAAAGAATGTAAGGCCCTCCCTCCAGATGAAAAATGTCATATAACGAGTTTTACTGAGGAGAGAGACGGCAGAGCAGTGAGGCTGTGTGGTTTTGACTTTGACTCATTTTCAGCCCGGGAGTTTCTTTTGATCTTATTTTAGTTATTTTTAATAATTATTATAATAGTTATTTTAAATAATTAATTAGTTAAGTTTAATCATTGTCAACATGTAAAAATGTATGTAGAAAAAAAAAGTACAGGTAATGGATAAAATAGCATTTGTCTCCATCTGCTTTGTTAGAGAAAAGAACAAAAGAAAAGAACCGTAACAATAAAAACACACGGCACTATGCTCTGCAACCCTGTTATGTCACAGTATCTAATGCCGCTTTTCCACCGCATGTTACCGGCTCAACTCGCCTCGCCTCGACTCAACTCGACTCTACTCGCTTTTGGTAGTAAGTTTTTCCACTGCACATAGTACACTCTAAAAAGTAATGCCTTTCTCTAACCTATAAAAAGTGAGGTAAGTGGTTGCATTGGACTTTTTGAGTTGAATCAACTTCAAGGCTTTTTTAAGTAGAATGAACACTGTAACATTACTTAACATGAACCCAGCAAAATCAGGTTGAGTTAGCTAATACTACTGATATTACTTAGTTAGATAAACTTAATTTTCTTGGTAAAGGTAACTCACTTGCACCTGATATTGAACTTAATTAAAATGAGTACAGGTTACTTGTAGCAACCCATAAATAAGTTTGATGAACTTAATTTTCTTAGTAAAATGAACCTAATCACACATGTGAATGAACTCCATTAAATTGAGTCCAGGCTACAACCTCTGGTGAATAAATTATGCTGCATTAATTTATCTAAAAGTTTTGTTGTAGTAATTTCTATATCCCAAGCACTACGTTTTGATTAACTTTACATAAATATACTTTCCTGTCAATAACAATAACAATAATAAGATTATTTATTTATTATTTATTTAACTCTTAAAAACCCACTGTTTCAAAGGTTTCACTTCTAACGGTACCATTGATTGCAAAACAGGCCATAAATGTAAAAAAAAAAATATATATATATACCAAATTCTTTCAAGAAATTACTTTCAAGTGTATGTGCAATTTGAACTAGGGCTGAACAATTAATCGAAATATCCAAATCGCCGAAGCTGCAATGTTTTGTTAAAGGTAAATGCGAGACATAACAGCATCACATCAAATCACATTGAAATTGCAATATCTGTCAAAATAATTGCAGTAGGTATGATTTTTTTAACCATATTGTTCAGCCCTATTTTGAACAAACATTAAATACTTCCAGCTTTCTCCCTGACCAGACGCTCTCTGCTTTGCTCCTTGCCAGCTTATCTATTTTCAGCCATATTTTCCTGTTTTTTCCTGTTTTTCACCGCTGACCAACTATTTTTAATTTTTTTTTTTTCTGTTGCTGTTCTTTTTTATCTTTTATTTATTTATTTTTTATTGTTACTGTGGGAAAATGCCGATGGTTAAAGTCAGTGACTCTTCCTCCTGCTCTGACTGTGCTGGCTGCCTTCGATTATCACAGCAAATTACTGAACTGGAAGGAAGGATTATTACACTTTACCAAATCAGCCAGGATGAGCAGCTCATTGACACGCTGTTTGAGTCTTCAGCCCACATTCCTCATGTAAAAACATCTGGTAAAAGTACAGACTCCAACAATACGACCCATACTACAGACCTAGCTGACACTCTCCCCTGGGTTGACCCAACTGCAAATGGACCAGCCATGGAGGCATCCCCTCCGCCACTCGCTACAGACACCATCTCCGAGCCGCAAGGTGGACTGGCCCCGGAGGCATCCCCACAGCTACTCGCCACAGATATGGGCTATTGGCACAGCAAGGGTGCTAGACCAAAAGTCTCTACTCCTGGTGAGCTGTGGTCGGACGTTGTCCGCTGTAGGGGCAGCGGAGGAAACAACAACAAAAACAAGAGGAAACCCCAATACTCTCCCCAATACACTCCCCGGCCAGGACTGCAACTGGAGAACAGGTACAAAATACTCAGTGAGCCGGATCCAGTGACTGCTAATGCTAATGACGGCACTTCCATGATGCAGCCCAGTACTAGCCGCAGAGCTAATGCTAATGCTAATGCCAGCACTGGTCCCAGTGCTAATGTAACAGGCCAGGTATGGAAGGGAGGGAACACTGGCTGGGTGGTGGGTGTTTCAACCCGGACCTAATTGAATGGGGGACCAAATTAGCCAAATTGCTGACAGCCGGGTCTAATTAGGGGGGAGTTGGTACTGTGGGGCTGGCCTCTGTCTCTTGTTTTAAGAACAGTTGGAGAGGAGAGAGGGGAGGCCTGTCGGGAGGAAGACACTGACACAGATCCGGGTTGGGAAGGGACCGAACGACGATGACGACGACTTCGACGAGGCGGTAGGAGAGACGGAGTCGTGGAGTGGAGCAGCCGGCGTTGACGGCGTACTCTAGCCAGCCCCGACCACACCGCCTGGAGCGTCGAGGAGCCACGTCGGGATCGAGGGAGGGAAGCCACAAGACTGGTCATATCTGAGGGGAGGCCTTGTTGGATTTGTAGAGGGGTGAAGTCGCGACTCACCCCTCTTTCAGATAAGTACCCTCACATTTCTGAACGTTATTGTCCCCTCAGCATGTAGCCGATGGGCTATAGACGGCCTAACAGACAGACTCTTTTAACAGTGTACCTTTTTAACCTTCGGATTTTAGTAAATGGTGTTATGTATGTATCTTGGCCCAAATCCAGTCGACCCCTTACCTAGGCATCTGAGTGTCCACCATTGTAGGCGGCGATCCAGGCTGTAAATTGCGTGCCGTGTGGTGTGTATGATTTAAACTAATTCTAAATACCCAAGAGGTTCCTAATCACGTGTGGGGTTGTAGTGAAGCACTGGAGTTTGCTGTGTATCCTTATTTTGCTATTAACGACGGACTGATCGACTCCCGATCTAGCTGCGGGCTGAATTTGATGTCGCCAATCTCCACCCAGAAGGCCTGGTGTGGGGGATGTCTCCCGCATGGTGAAGTGACTGTCTCCCTTGTTCCTAGTTTCTCCGGAGGGACTCGAGCCTACAGCGTTGGGCCTCCAGGAGTGGACAGACCCTACTAAGGAGGACGGACGGCTTACCTGCTGATGGATTCTGGGCTGGGGTTTTTAAGTATCTTTTTTAATTGTAATAAAGTACTGTGAGCATCCTAACTCCTGTGTCGTGTCGGATGGTTCGGGTTAGCTCCCCACTAGTATAGCAGATATATTGTAGGAACTACCGTTCGGCCACGGGCTACATTTGGCGTTGTCGGCAGGATATTTTTTTAATACTTGGGTTGAGCCTCCTTAACCGTCCGATATGCTGGGAGAAGGGTTGCAGGGCGTAGGGCAACCAATGATGATGATGCCTTTTGTTATGGGGGCCCCATGGGTCCCAAAATTTAGTGGGGTTCAGTCAAGTGTTAATTTGTGAGAGTGGAAATCTCAGATTATGTCGATGCTAAATATGCAGGGCCTTAGTAACCAGCAACAGGCTTCTTTTATATTAGGAGCACTAGATGGGGAAGCTAAGAGGGAGGTTTTGGCAGTGGGAGAGGATGATAGGAACACACCAGCCAAGATCTTGGAAATTTTGGGTAAACTATATGGTGATACAACCCCGGCAGCAGTGTTACAATCTAAACTGTTTAATTCTAGACAACAACCCAACCAGTCAATTAGGTCATTCTCCCTCCAGATGCGTGAACTATTCCTTAGGCTTAAACGGAAAGATGACACAGGCCTAGAGGAGAGTGACATACTGCTTAGAGATCAGTTTATCATGGGTCTACGAGATGGCCCAATCAGACAAGCCTTAAAACAACAGGTGAGGAAAGACCCCCGCATTTCCTTCAGCTATGTCCAAGATGAGGCTTTAGCATTAACAAATGACCACTGGGGGCAGGCTACATGCCAGGCTTTCCGTCATGTTCTACAGCAGATTGGAAACACGAGCTGCGTAGGGAGTTGATGAAGGAGGTGGAGGATCAGGTGACTAAAATGACCAGAACTCTTTTAGAGGAGCTACGACAAGGAACAACCTCCTCTAGAAGGGATAACTTCCATGGCAGACAGAGATCTTATTCTGATAGCAGGAGACCAAACCCACGACAGAAACCTTTGTTGCAGGGATCCAAACTAAGGTAGGATTCCGAGGGAAGACCGATATGTGTTTCCTGTAATGAAGTCGGCCATATTGGTCGCCATTGCCCATTGAAGCAGACCACCCAGCAGGATTTTTAAGCTGCCCGGCCGCTACGGGTCAAGTAGCCGGGACCCCCCCAAGTGACCCCCAAATCCCTGTACGATCAGCATTGGTAGGGGAGTGCCCAGTAGTAAAAGTAAACGTGGACAATATTGAGATTGAATGCTTGGCAGACACTGGTTCTCAAGTCACCATGTTTAGTGAAAGCCTGTGTAAAGAACTGTTTTGCAGTAAGCCAGTTGGAAGTAAAGAAGATATTCCATGGCTATCCCTAAGGGGGGCTAATGGCTTGGCTATCCCCTACATCGGGTATATAGTTGCTGATTTCCAAGTGGGGGGGCTCGAGGTACCTGCTCGGGGGGTTGTAGTAGTAAAAGATGGGTGCTTGAAGACTAACAGGGCCCTCGTAGGGATGAATGTTCTCTCAGCCCTATCGAAAGAACTGTCTTATCGAAATGCTTCCCCCTCAGCCTCTCCAGTGCACCTTTTGGGCAAAGAATGGGACGCTATACTTGCAGATTGCCAACGGATTCAAGCAGCCGACTCCAAACGTGACTGGGCGGGGACTGCCCGGGTTGCCTGCCGCTATGCTGTAACTGTGCCCGCAGAGAGTGAGGCCCTGGTGTGGGCTAAAGTGTCTCAATCTGCAGCAAGACAAGACGACACCGTGTTGGTGGAGCCGCAAGGAGACCTAGGGGTCGAGGTGGCGAGGGTGCTAGCCAGAATGCAGCGAGGCCGCATACCGGTAAGAGTGCGGAACATGAACCCTCACCCAGTAACTTTATACCGGTGGCAGAAGTTGGCCACGGTTACCTCCATTGATCCACAACATGTAGTAGAAGATAAGGATGTGGCCCTGATGGAGGTGAGCCCTGGAGTGATTGAAGTAAATGTTGTACAAACAGGGCTGGGCTCAGGTCCTCCAGGGGAGGAGTTGTCCAAACATGTGTCTTTGCAGGGAGACGACTTGACTGAAGACCAGCAGAAGCAGCTCCAACAACTCCTGGCCAAGTGGCAACACTTATTCTCTGCTCATGATGAAGACTATGGGTGTACTGAGGCCGTGAAACACCAGATCCCTACAGGAACAGCTGCCCCCATTCGAGACCGACATCGACCAGTCCCCCCAAGCCTCTATCAGGAAATCAGAGGCCTACTAAAGGTATGTTGGAGGCTGGAGTGATTCGGGAAAGTTGTAGTCCGTGGGCAGCCCCTATTGTTCTAGTCCAGAAGAAGGGTTCTGGGGCTTGGCGGTTTTGTGTGGACTATAGAAAGTTGAACAGTGTTACCACCAAGGATGCCTTCCCCCTCCCGCGTATTGAGGACTCCCTGACAAGCCTGACCCAAGCTCAGTGGTACTCCACTTTAGACCTTGCTAGTGGATACTGGCAGGTCAAAGTGGATGATCAAGATCGAGCAAAAACGGCGTTTACCACCCCTTTCGGGTTATTTGAATTCGAGAGGATGCCGTTTGGACTCTGTAACGCCCCGGCCACATTTCAGAGACTTATGCAGAGGTGTATGGGAAACCAGTTGGCAGCTTTGGTCTACCTCGATGATGTAATACTGTATTCTGTAGACTTTGAATCTCACTTACAGCACTTAGAAACTGCTTTCCAGTCCCTGCACCAGTATGGCCTAAAGCTTCGCCCTGAGAAATGCCACCTTTTTCAGCGAGAGGTGAAATTCCTTGGCCACATCGTCAGCGGTAAGGGGGTGTCTCCAGACCCAGGAAAAGTGGCAGCCGTCCAGGATTGGGAGGCTCCAACCACCGTGAGGCAAGTAAAGGCTTTCCTGGGGTTCGTAGGATACTACAGAAGATTTATTAAAGATTTTTCCAAGGTGGCCAGACCTTTAAACGAACTGCTGAAAGGCACAGGCCGGTCACGAGGGCGTGGCTCGCCCCCTGTCGCCTGGTCCCTTCAGTGTGAAACAGCATTCCAACAGCTGAAACAGGAACTGCTCCAAGCACCTATTTTGGCATATGCAGATTTCTCACAACCTTTTGTGGTCTACTGTGATGCCAGTAATGCTGGCCTAGGGGCTATCTTATCCCAGCTGCAGAAAGATGGCACGGAACAAGTGATAGCCTATGCTAGCCGGAGCCTGAACCCTGCAGAGCGAAATGACGCCAATTATAGCTCCTTCAAATTAGAGCTGTTGGCTATGAAGTGGGCCATAGTTGAGAAGTTCAAAGACTATTTGTGGGGGGCAAAAATTACAGTGATCACAGATAACAATCCACTGGTACACCTGAACACGGCCAAACTGGGTGCAGTGGGACAGTGGTGGGTGGCCCAATTAGCCAATTTCGACATTGAAATCAAACACAGACCAGGCCGAAATCATACTAATGCTGATGTTCTGTCCAGGCTCCCTTCATGCTCTGTTTCCCCAGACACCAAGATGGACGCACTGCAGGCGGACAGCTGTGTGGTTACAACTGTAGAGGCCCCAGGGACAATCGACATGGCAGTGCCAGCAGCGTGGGGGTGGAATTCTTCCAGGTGGCAGAGACTACAAAGGGAAGACGCCACCCTGGAGACGGTAAAAGGATACCTGGGGGGCTTCCTAGGGCTCCAGAAAGGAATCAACAGACAAGCCAGGTACGGAAGCTACTTAGCCAGTGGCCCCGCCTACAGTTAAAAGATGGTGTCATTTGTCGGGAAATGATTGACCCTGTAACCCATGAGACTGTGTTGCAGATTGTCGTCCCACAGCATCACAGACACGCCCTTTGGGAGACATATCATGCTCAAACAGGACATCAAGGTTTGGAAAAGTCATTGTCACTGTTGCGCAGGAACTTCTATTGGCCTGGGATGGCAATCGAAGTCCAGTCCATGCTCCAAACCTGCCCTCGTTGTAATTTGCACAAGTCTAAGCCAGATCGTCGAGCCCCCCTCGCCCCCCTTGAAATCTTGGCTATAGACTTCTTGACATTAAGTAGGCCTACAGACCGTTACCAAAACATCCTTGTAATGACAGATTTGTTCACCAAATTTGCCTGGGCCGTCCCTACCCATGACCAAACTGCACTGACAACAGCCCGTGCTCTTTGGAATATAGTTATACAGCCATTTGGCTGCCCAGAAACCTTACATTCGGATCAAGGCCCCTCGTTCGAATCAAAACTTATTCAGGAACTGTGCCAAGTGTATGGGTGTCGTAAGAGCCACACAACCCCCTACCACCCTATGGGAAATGGGACATGTGAGAGGTGGAACTCGACCCTTCTAAATCTGTTGGGGACCCTAGAGGTAGAGCAACAAGATAGATGGGTAGAATACCTCCCAACCCTGGTGCATGCCTATAACAATAGTGTCCATAGCACCACCGGCTATGCCCCTACTTATCTCATGTTTGGGAGACATACACGTCTCCCTGTAGATATGATTATGGGGGTGACAAACCCTAGCCAACCTACGACGTCATCAGAGTGGGTCACCAAACATTACGAGCAGATGTCCTATGCGTATGGTAAGGCTCGTGGGAATATGGGCAAAGCAGCAGCCAGAAATAAACACCGGTATGACAGGACAGCCCGTGACATACCACTATTACCAGGGGAGAGGGTCCTTGTGTGGGACAATAGGAGGCAAGCCAAAGGGAAACTCAGCAATCGCTGGGAGGAGCAGCCGTACGTGGTGGTGGGACGCCTTAGACCCAGTCTACCTGTCTACAAACTGAGGCCCGAAGGAAAGGAGGGACCAGTCCGAACCCTCCATCAAAACCTCATCCGCCCCTGCCTCCACTCTCCAGCCGCCCAGCCTGCCCATGCTGACCAAGCCCCAGCAGAGGCCCCAGCTATTCCGGTCACATGGGGCCTACTGTACACACGAGAGCCCGAGAATCCAGATGGACTACAAGCTGAGCCTGCACCCGAGCCCCGCCGATCCCAGCGGCCAAATCGGGGGAAATCTTCCTTCTCGATACAGAGTGTGAGTTGTGTGTGTGTGTACGAGTTGGGGGGTGGGGGGGGCTGAGAATATTTAATGGGTTCTCTGGGACTAGAACCCTTAAGTGAGGGGGGGTGTAACAGGCCAGGTATGGAAGGGAGGGAACACTGGCTGGGTGGTGGGTGTTTCAACCCGGACCTAATTGAATGGGGGACCAAATTAGCCAAATTGCTGACAGCCGGGTCTAATTAGGGGGGAGTTGGTACTGTGGGGCTGGCCTCTGTCTCTTGTTTTAAGAACAGTTGGAGAGGAGAGAGGGGAGGCCTGTCGGGAGGAAGACACTGACACAGATCCGGGTTGGGAAGGGACCGAACGACGACGACGACGACTTCGACGAGGCGGTAGGAGAGACGGAGTCGTGGAGTGGAGCAGCCGGCGTTGACGGCGTACTCTAGCCAGCCCCGGCCACACCGCCTGGAGCGTCGAGGAGCCACGTCGGGATCGAGGGAGGGAAGCCACAAGACTGGTCATATCTGAGGGGAGGCCTTGTTGGATTTGTAGAGGGGTGAAGTCGCGACTCACCCCTCTTTCAGATAAGTACCCTCACATTTCTGAACGTTATTGTCCCCTCAGCATGTAGCCGATGGACTATAGACGGCCTAACAGACAGACTCTTTTAACAGTGTACCTTTTTAACCTTCGGATTTTAGTAAATGGTGTTATGTATGTATCTTGGCCCAAATCCAGTCGACCCCTAATTACCTAGGCATCTGAGTGTCCACCATTGTAGGCGGCGATCCAGGCTGTAAATTGCGTGCCGTGTGGCGTGTATGATTTAAACTAATTCTAAATACCCAAGAGGTTCCTAATCACGTGTGGGGTTGTAGTGAAGCACTGGAGTTTGCTGTGTATCCTTATTTTGCTATTAACGACGGACTGATCGACTCCCGATCTAGCTGCGGGCTGAATTTGATGTCGCCAATCTCCACCCAGAAGGCCTGGTGTGGGGGATGTCTCCCGCATGGTGAAGTGACTGTCTCCCTTGTTCCTAGTTTCTCCGGAGGGACTCGAGCCTACAGCGTTGGGCCTCCAGGAGTGGACAGACCCTACTAAGGAGGACGGACGGCTTACCTGCTGATGGATTCTGGGCTGGGGTTTTTAAGTATCTTTTTTAATTGTAATAAAGTACTGTGAGCATCCTAACTCCTGTGTCGTGTCGGCTCCCCACTAGTATAGCAGATATATTGTAGGAACTACCGTTCGGCCACGGGCTACACTAACAGTAATGCTACCCCCAGGCACTCAACACCGCCTACCTCCAGGCGGAAAATGCGGCCTGCTAATCAACATGCTAGGCCGAGGGCCAGAAGAAATGTTGCTAATTCCACAGCTGATAAGCCGAGGGCCAGAAGAAATATTGCTAATTCCTAGTCAGACACTATTCTGATTGGGGACTCTATAACCAAGCATGTAAGAATGGCAAAGACTGAAAATCTAACTATGGATGACACATCTGTCAGAGAGCTAACAGGGCTGTTGCCAGTCATCCTCTCTACACATCCAAGTAACATGAGGATTATTATTCACACTGGATCTTTTGACATTCTGCGAGGGAAAACTGGCTCTGAGATCCTGAAAAAAGACTTTTGCCCGCTATTGGAGAAGCTGAGTGACTGTCAATCGCAACATGTATTCATTTCAGGCCCCATTCCAACCTTGAGGAAAGGAATCGAATCCTTCAGCAGACTCCTTGCCCTGAATACATGGCTGACATCGGCGTGCCTCACCCATGGGATAAAGTTTATTGACAATTTCAATATCTTTTGGAACTGTAAAAACCGCTTTATGCCTGATGGGATTCATCCGAGCAGCACTGGTTCCAGATTACTCGGCGCCAATCTACGTCATGCTCTTGGGATGCCACACCAAAACAAGAATGCACAGATAAGCACGAAGGACAAGGACTGCACACACAGGCAGACAGCCTGTATCTCTCCCCCCTCACCTGACCCTCGGCTTCACATCACCCAAGGCATTCAGAGGAGGTCTCTGTCCCAATCAGGGATCCAACGCCCCCCCTCCCCCCGTCCACCACACTCACCAATCAAGGAGTTAGTCAAAGCTGCCATGCTGAAGCTCAGTCAAATTGACTCTCCAGCATCCACTCCCTCCCCTGTCTCTCCTCTTAGGTTCACAAGCCAGATGGAGGACTTGGTGAAGTCTGGGATCAAAATGATCCCACTCACCCCCAGCTTGGCCAGGTCACGGGTATTGCCATCACCTATACGCCGCCCACCAACGCCCCCCCGGCGCACCTGTTCCCCCCCCCCAACGCCCCCCCAGCGCACCGCTATCAGTGTCAGCAGCAACTAGGACACACTGGGCCTCTGCTGTTCAAGAACTGTTATTCATAAATTATCTGATAGCAAGCTGAGGTCCTGGGAGAGAACAACCTTCCCAAATACAATAGCCACAGTGTCAAGACAAAGATTACATAAGCGGGTCACAGTAAAATCTTCCAATCCTACAAATTTGATTCACATTCCCTGTAAGCCAAGTATCTCAGGCCCTGCTCCAACAAACCTAAAACTAGCCTTATTTAATATTAGGTCCCTGTGTAACAAGTCACTTTTAATCAATGATTTTATAACCTCTTACAAGCTTGATTTTATGTTTTTAACAGAGATCTGGCTGGACACCAAGAATGGGAATGCTATCCTTATTGAATCCACCCCACCAAATTTCATATTTGAGTTTGAAGCACGACAGAACAAAAAAGGAGGGGGTGTTTGTGCCTTTTTTAGGGATAGGTTCCTTTGTAAGAAGTTATCATTTGGAGAATTCTCATCCTTTGAATATGTGTCGTTTAAAATGGAAATGAAATTCTCTCCATGTATTCTATATTTAGTTATATACAGGCCACCAAAATACTCCCCACATTTCCTTGATGATTTTACTGAGATGCTTTCAATTATCTGCACTGAATTTGACTGTGTAGTCATTACGGGTGATTTTAATGTACACATAGATAATGTCAGTAACAAAAATGCCAAAGAACTTTCAGCCATACTTGACACGTTTGATCTGTCTCAACATGTGAAAGGGCCGACCCATACTAGAGGACACACTCTAGATCTGGTTATTACTAAGGGTGTTAACATTTCAAATGTCACTGTGCTTGACGTTGCTCTATCAGATCATTTCTGTGTATTCTTTGATCTGTCTATTACACCAAAAATCAACATTAGATCTGAAACTGTTAAAAAAAAGGTACATTAATGAGAATACCACAACACTTTTTATGGAAGCCTTCAAATCTGAAACTGCCCCAGCTTCAAATCATGTTGATGATCTACTGAATACCTTCAATTCTAAAATTTCAAATGTAATTGATGCCATTGCTCCTGCTAAGGTTAAAATGATCGCTAATAAGCAAAAGGCACCATGGAGAAACACTCATTCTGTAAGGGCACAGAAAAGGGAGTGCCGGAAAGCAGAGCGAAAATGGCGTAAATCAAGCCTCCAGATTCACTTTGAAATCTATAAAGAAAAATTACATATTTACAGTCTGAACTTGAAAAGCGCTAGGCAATCATTTTTCGCTGAGATCATCAACAAGAACAGTAACAATTCACGCATCTTATTTGCTACCGTTGACAGGTTAACTAACCCTCCGGTTCTGATATCCCCAGTACTAGTTTCTACCAGCAAATGTAGCGAGTTTGCATCCTTTTTTAATGACAAGATTCAAGGCATCAGACATGCGATTAACTCCTCAATGCCAAACAAAAAAGCATCATCACTGCAGTCTCCCAGATGTAACTTGGTAGGTATGACACAATTTAATCCCATTGACGATAAAACACTCGAAGAAACTGTGTCAAATCTCAAATCATCCACCTGTTGCCTTGATGTTTTACCCACTAGCTTCCTTAAAACAGTTTTGAGCAGCCTGGCAAAAGAACTAATACTTGTAGTTAAAGGTACTGCTTGTAAGATTCAGAAAATGCTTGTTATTAGTGACACCTGTGGCCGTTAAGGTAACTGCAGTCAGCATCCTGTTGTTCGTGCTCGCGCATGTGCCCGCACTCCGTAGGCGCAAGCGAGCATCCTGTGTATCGGCCAAAACAGTGACCATATGAACGTGATGGACCGGCATCATGTTGATAGATGAGGAAGCAGTTTCTTTTTTTTTTTTTTTTACTTGCATTCAAATGTCAGTCACATTTGCTGATCGCCATGGTGGCACAGAGAAAAAAGTACGACCTGAAATTCAAGCTGTCAGTTGTCAAATTTGCTGAACAAAACTCAGGAGAAGCAGCAGCAAGACATTTCTCCGTTGATCTTTTCTAAGGTAGGCTATCGTTATTTTGATACGGGGCTCTCTCTCTCTCTCTCTGTGCTTTAGAACGTAACCGCTGTGAAACAATCAGAAAATAACATTTTATTTCTCTGATTCACCGGCTTTCTCGCTACTACCGCTCCCTCTCTTTATTCACTTTCTAGCTCGCTCGACCATCTCTCTCTCTCTCTCTCTAGCTCGCTCGACCATCTCTCTCTCTCTCTAGCTCGCTCTACCATCTCTCTCTCTCGGGCTATTAATTGAAGTTATATGTAGGTCAAGTATGTTTTCAGTGCTGTGTTTTTGTGAGGAGGAACTGTGACTATGTGTGAACTTTGTCGGGTGATAACGTTACATTGGCTGTATTTATAACATTATAGGTCGGCGTTAGCTTGCTAGCCAGTTTTCATATGTGAAAACAGCAATAGTTTCACCGTGAGGCTCAGCAATGTCGCTATCTGTTATCTGCAATAACGCTAACTGTTAGTGAACTACACGGAATATGTAACGTTATATGTATTCATCATTTCCTGAATGACTGTAGTTCGCCTTGCTGTGTCATTACAGCTTACCATTGTTTATTTCACCGTTACTGTAAATCAGCATTGTAGTTCACTGTACAAACGCCAGATCCATGCAGCGTAGCTAAGTTACAGCTAGCTGGCTAACCTTAGCATAGCTTTGTGTACAGTTAGATAACGTTATTTGGCCGCTGCTGCCGCACACGAGAGTTTGCCTTCAGGGCTTTCTGACAGAAATCCACGGTTATGGTTTGGGTAGGTGTTAGGGTTACCCTAAGGCTTTCTACCAGAAAGCCCTGAAGGCAAACTTGTCCCGTGTGCGCCGCTGCCTTGCATCGCTCTTGGCTAGTAGAAGGCAATCATTATACACCTTTGCTTTGTAACGTTACATCATTTATTGTTGGCTAAAATCAACACTATTTGTCATAATAGCTACATAAATTAGTATCATGGATCACGTTAGCTGGTGAAGTGATTTAGCAAGCTAGCCAACTAACATATCCACTCAGAAAGTATTACGTTACGAGCAAGCAAGCTATAGAAGTAGTGAAGCTGAAGAGACTAGCCACGGGAGCGCGCATAACGTCACATCCGTTGGAATCTCCCGGAAAAAACGGCCCGAGTCCTTCACATAGAGCTGTAGCTTTACACACTGTTACCACTGTTACAGGCAACGGAGAAAGTCCGCTGAGGTCTCATTTTTTAAGTTACGTTACAACCCGTTCACACATTGGCAATAAAAAACGATTTATACATGTAAAAAGTTTGTAAAAGTTACATATAGGACCTTTAACAGTTCTCTCCAATCTGGCATTTTTCCAACGGCTTTGAAAACTGCAGTTATTAAGCCTCTCCTAAAGAAGAGCAGTCTTGATGCAACTGTACTGGATAACTATCGACCAATATCAAACTTACCGTTTTTAGGTAAAGTTATTGAAAAAGTTGTTCACCAACAACTTAGTGACTTTTTAATGCTGAACAATGGCTTCGATAACTTTCAATCAGGATTTCGGCCCCATCACAGCACTGAGACTGCACTCATAAAGGTACTAAATGACATTCACCTGAACAATGACCCAGGCAAAGTCTCTGTTTTAGTACTGTTGGATCTTAGTGCTGCCTTTGACACTGTGGACCATACAACTCTATTACAAAGATTAGAAAACTGGGTGGGACTCTCTGGAACTGTCCTTAAGTGGTTCAAGTCATATCTTCATGACAGAAAGTACTTCGTCTCCATTGGAAACTGTGTGTCCGAGCAGATGGCCGTGACCTGCGGGGTTCCACAGGGGTCCATTTTGGGACCTCTCCTGTTCAATCTCTATATGCTTCCGTTAGGCCAAATCCTACAAAATAATAAAGTAGCCTACCATAATTATGCCGATGACACGCAAATCTACATATCACTTTCACCAGGTGACTATGGACCTGTTGAAACTCTGTGTCACTGCGTCGAACAAATCAATGACTGGATGCGGCAAAATCTTCTCCAACTAAACAGAGATAAGACCGAGATAATTGTCTTTGGAGCACAGAAAGAAAGACAGAATGTCTGCTCTCACCTTGACTCCCTGTCCCTCATAACTAAGAGTCAAGCCAGAAATCTTGGCGTTATCCTGGACTCAGATTTAAATTTCAATAGCCACATCAAATCGGTAACTCCGTCAGCTTACTACCATCTAAAAAATATTGCAAGAGTCAGAGGACTAATGTCCAAACAAGACCTAGAAAGGCTTACCCACGCCTTTATTTCCAGTAGATTGGATTACTGCAATGGTCTGTTCACAGGGCTTTCAAAAAAAGCTCTTCGGCAACTCCAACTTATTCAGAACGCTGCTGCCAGGGTCCTGACGAAAACTAGGAAATATGACCACATTACACCAGTTCTAAAATCCTTACACTGGCTACCAGTCACTCAGAGAATTGATTTCAAAATCTTGCTGCTTGTCTACAAATCACTCTGTGGCTCTGGGCCCAAATACATCTCTGACATGCTTGTGCCATATGAACCTTCTAGGATGATCCTTAGGACATCTGGTGCGGCCTACTGGCTGTCCCAAGAGTTAGAACAAAACACGGTGAAGCAGCGTTTTGTTATCATGCAACACAGACCTGGAATAACCTCCCAGATGATATTAGACAGGCCCCGACTGACCGCTTTTAAGTCAAAGCTAAAAACTTTCTTATTTTACATTGCCTACTCTACCCTGTAATGGCTAAAAACGTATCTTTTCAGCTCAGCTTTTAAATAACCTTAATTTTAACTCTTTCTGTTCAGGATCCCAACAGAGCTGACACGGGCAAGTATGAATTTTCATTCGTCTTGTCCAGGTAATGCTTACTTGCGCATGAGTGAACACTATATGTGGGGGGGACAGAGCTTTACCCTGTATGATTCTCATCCATCTCTGGATGGTGAGGTTTTTGACCAAGAGGAGAATCTATGATTCTCGTCTGCCTTAGGCAGTGAGATCTGATGTAAATATCAGATCAAGAGTAGAATCAGGAAGGACAGGGGAAAAGAAAATTACAGAAAAACATATGGGTTCACTCACAATGTGCATCTAAAAGTGGGAGTATTTGTTGTATTTGTTGTGTTCTTTCATCTTTCTATCTCATTTGATTTGAACTGCACTAGTTTACTTTTAAGTCTTTTATCTTTTGTATCTCTTGTCTGTATTTTTGCACTTTTTAATTGTAAATCTTTTATCTTTACTGTATTTTTATCACCCTGTAAAGGGTGATACAAATAAAGCTGCCTTGCCTTGCCTATATGTGCTGAATTGCGCACACAATACTGTTGAGTATCTACCTCATCAGGTAATGACCGGTACAGAACACAGTTAAGTCCATTTTCATTTAATTAAAATGAACACAAAAGGAAAATGCTATCAGAAATTCTATTACATGACAAAAGTGACTTGACAAAATACAAATTATTTTCAACATATGTAACACGGCAAAATGAAAACAGTCAACTGTCAAGTCAGTTTTAAGGCAATTAAATGACCGAAAAGGAAAAAAAAGTTTTTGGTAAAGAGTATTTATTTTCAGTGTAAATAGTATGAACTAAATATTATGAAATTGTAGTAGAAATAGTATGAAATATTATAAGTTGAATTAAGTATGAAAACCTCAGAGACAAATATTCACATCACCCTAAAGACTGCACATTATGCTATTATGTTACAGTACACATCAGTTGGTAGTCTCACCTACCAAGGTGAGATAACTTGTATTGTTTTTATAATAATGGAAGATAGTGTCCTATGATGATGCCGATCATAAATGTAAATAGTATGAACTAAATAGTATGAAATTGTAGTAGAAATAGTAAAAGTTGAATTAAGTATGAAAATGTAAACCTCTGAGACAAATATTCACATCACCCTAAAGACTGCACATTATGCTATTATGTTACAGTAGGTAGCAGACGGCATTGAGAAGTCATCTAAGACAACTTGTTGAGGAGATTTGTGTATTTAGATGATGGTTTAGGGCGCATGGGGTCCATTCTAACAAAGAGCCTCTGATATGTCTCAAAAGTGTGCACCAGTTTTGGTGGATACTTAAGTTCCAATGCATAGGTCAGTCCAAACAGAAGGCAGCATGCTGTCGAAAGGTTGGTCAGACCTCTGACCACTGGATGTCCTTCAACGATGATCCCGATGGCATCGGGCTGATGGCACATGTAAACCTTCATTGGGCAAGTGCTGGGCTCGGTGTGCACCTCGGGTTCATCAACATGTAATGTTAACAACACCAAATTGCAACAATTATGTTTTTGGATCACTGGATCTTAAGATTGTTTAGCTTCAATTCCTTTGCTTTCAAGTCTGAGTCACCAAAGTTGAAGACACCATTACCAGTGTCCCAGTCACCTGTAAGCTACACATCCAAGTCAATTTTCAATTTTGGTTTCCAGTGCTCCAATCTGGAATTCCAAGCCATGGACCTAAGTACTATAGCATTGGCAAACAGCATCTGTAAGTATGCCTGCTGTGTTGGCCAATCTTACTTTGCCATGACAATGGCATGGGGTGTGGGTATTGTACTATCGTGATCTGGCATAAGTGTTGTCTTTTCCTGGTTTAAAGGCTGCATTACAATAAAGGGATGCAATTTTCTGTTCTTTGCCTCTATCTGCTTGGTCATCACATTACTAATAACTGTTCATCACTAATCTACAGTATGTAAATATCTTTTGAGAGCAATGATAATCATCCCTATAATATCATCACAATATCAATACATTAAGACATTCACTTAAAAATACTGATCAAAAACAGGTGATCAGTTAGACTGTGATCAGACAGATAGATACGTAGCTTTAAGCCACATACATACATGGTGGTCACTGATGAGTTCTTCTTGTCTCTCCCCCATGTGCTCGATCAGGCATCTGAGGACCACCTCTCTCCTCTTCTCCACAGAGGCAGATGGATCCTATCAAAAAGTAAAACCTGTTCAAAATTCACTGCCTGATGACACCAGCACAAACCACACACCCTCTGCATTTCAACTATTCATTCAATTGCAGTATAATAGACCAAGCATTCTTTAAAGCTGTGGTTCTCAGCTGGTGCTACCACGGGCATGTGGGGAGGAAAAAAACAAAAAACTTCATTTTGAAGTGTAATGGATATCCGGTACAGTGCTTTTAGTTTAAACTACTTTTCCCACTGCAGCGTATATGCAACACTAGCTTCATAGATGGAGAGGAAACTACAGATAAAATGTGTTTTACTCTGATTACTCAAAACTCCAGTTTGCAAAGGGCTGGTCAGTTATGAGGTTTCCCATCCACCTGACGTTCCCGATTATTACCGCTGCCAGCCTGCAGAATGACCATGGCTTCTTGCGGTGGCAACTTCCCCAAACTTTGCCCATCTGCTCAGGGAAGAACTGGATCTTATAAGTTAGCGAGCTGAACTGAGCTGATTATAGTTTTTTTTCCCACTCTGTAGGGGGACTGTGGGCGGCAGATGTGGTTTTCATTTCATTATATCAGTGGTAATGTTGACATAAAATTAAGCGTTCTTTAATAACCATGTAGAACAGATAGCAAAGTTTTTATTTTCCCGAGTGTTGTAGTTGTGTTCTTCGCATCAGCTTGTGCTCACGCGTAAAAAGCTTTCCAGAAATGTGAGCCCAATGATCGAGTTTCTCCAGCAGAAATCTATCTTGTGTTAACCAGATATTGGCATGATCAATGGCATTTCCAAATTCTGATCTGAACATGTGAGGAACAACCAGATTACGTGGTGCCCCACTGGTTTGGTGCATGTTGGAGGAATGCAATTAGTGCAAGAAGGGGGTATGTACTGTATATATGGTCTATGGTGGCGCTACAAGAAAGGTCATAAGGTCACCAGTGTTGACAGGTTTCATTCTCTGGGTAGCAGGAATGTGCTTTCCAAATTACACGGCTATGCACCCAGAAGATATCAATTTTAAATTTCGAAAAATTTGGTGTGAGGATGGGATGGTGCTATAAGAAATGGGGCCATCAAAATCAACAGGGATCATTCTCTGGGTAGCATGAATGTGCTCACCACGTCATAACAATTGGCTCAGTAGATTTCAAGATATGCTGCGTTGGAGTTGAACGGATGGACGGACAGACAGAAATCACCATCCTTAGGTCCTTCCCAGTAGGAACACATTGGAACATTGAGGACCAAGTACATGATAGACAATAGATAGCTTTTGGATGAAAAATGTTTTACATAACAAGACCATTTTTTCCTCTTACCTGGATGAGTTCCAACATCTGGGACTTGATTCTTTGACCGACGGCTCCTCCCTTTGCATTGAAAAGTGACAACATCTTTGGAGTGTGTTTGTCCAACTGTGACATAAATGTCGGCTCAAGTGATATGCCATTGATTCTCCGAAACTCTTCATTGATCTGTAAGCAGAAGTATGTCATCTTGGTTACATATTAAAAGGGATTTTATTCCTCTTTAAAAAACATACTGAGGGTTTTAAGCACAAATGGGTTTTAGCCTATATATCAAATGAAAATTCTTGATGAGCTCTGTCAAGTGGTAAAGGGACATATTCACCATATTTGTATTTTTAAGTAAAGTATAAAAAAGGCATGAATGAAAACCTTCAATAAAGTTTGGTGCCTTTTGTGGACATGAAAAACTCATACAACATAGGCTAAGATTTTCACAAACAGCATTGAGGGGGATGATCACATGACAGTGTGGGAAAAATTCAAACAGGAGACTACTATCACTGCAGAGAAGATGTTAAAGCTATACTATGCAGGATTTGTTGGTTGGTGTATGTAAACACACAGCATTCAAAGTTGGCCCCTCCTCCCCGACTCAATGAGCGAGCGCGAGAGAGAGAGATAGCAGCGGTGGTCGTGCGAGCTAGAGAGTGAATGAAGAAAGGGAGCAGTGAAACAGAAATAAAACGTTATTTTCTGATTGTTTCACAGCGGTTACGTTCTAAAGCACAAATAAACACACCCACACCTCTGCACAACCCTGCGAGAAGGTGCCGCATTGCTGTTTTTTGTGTGAATGCAGAGCTTCGTCCTGTCCGTTGTGGCCTCTCTGCTCTGCAAGTGTGTGTGTCTGTCAAACAGATACACCAACAGCAGAGGTGCACTACACAGCAGCATTCTGCATACAGCAGAGGAGAGACGGAGTAGCAGGGGAAACACTGAAGCACATACAGTAAAAACACAGCGATGTAACCTGTCGCTACGCTACGAGTCCCAACCTAACACCCTGCGCGCTGTTATTGGCTGGGAGCTACACACCCACTGCCCAAAGGTTGCAGCCCAGAAACGTCCCATACATAGCAAAATAATAAAACAAGACTAGGTCACAACCTAGTATATGGCTGGACCGTGTATGAGTGTGCCACATGCCACGGCCGACCAATGGTGTAACTAACTCCGCTGTAGACTGCTAATACAGATTAATAGTCCATACATCCATACTGATCGTTCCAGCGCATCCCGTCTCTCTCTCCACCGCTGTCGTCTCCACCGCGCCCACGGCCCGCATCGATCCTGCCAATCCAAGCGCCAGGCACTCTGTTACCCGTCGGTGCCGAAAACGCTGTTCGCCGGACACCGGGGGCGCATCGTCGTCGGGACCCCGGCCGAAATTTTGGCCGGATCATCGGGAACAAATCGGCGCCCAGCTAGTGGCACTGGCCGGAACCGTGGCCCCGGGAAACTTCGGGAAGGTCGGCAATAAGCCCTCGGCGTGATGAAACCTCCATGCTTGTTTGTGTGTCTCTCTCCCCCGACAGAACAGAGGATTTCAGGTGGACTGAGCTCGCGCATATGCATCGACATAAACGGTGATATGATATAATTGTATAGATTCTACTTTAGCTTCAGCTTGCATGCATGATATTGGTCAGCCTGCTTACTGTGTGGGAGAATCGGGCTCCTGATCTCAGCGGAGAAACTGGACGGCGGAGAAAACGAAACTTAAATTTCTGGCTCTGTGACGCTATGATGTGCCACGTGCCACGGCCGACCAATAGTGTAACTTTATCACTCAGTCACTCAGTCACTCAGTCAGTCACTCAGTGACAGACATTTGCGTTTGTAGGGCTGGCCCCGCTGTTGCGGTCCAGCCAAAAATACAGGCAGAGGGCAGGGTCTCTGCAGATAAATACACCGCCACACACTTCTAGTGGGTCATAAGTGATGATTGAGAGGGATTACTTTTGTTCGAGTCAATACATTGTTTTTTTAGGAAAATCCTGCATAGTATACCTTTAATGAGCATAATCGGGGGCGGCATGGCTCAGGGGGTAAAGCGGGTCGTCTAGTAACCAAAAGGTTCCTGGCTCGATCCCCGGCTCCTCCAGAGAACGTGTCGAAGCATTCTTCAACAAGACACTGAACCTCTAACCGCTCCTGATGAGCAGGTTAAAACCTTTGAATGGCAGCCTCTTTCATCAGTGTATGAATGTGTGTATGAATGGGAGGCATATGTTGTAAAGCACTTTAGATGTTGGTAGACTAGAAAAGCGCTACAGAAATGCAGTCCCTTCACCATTTACCATAATCGAGCAATGTGAAATTCCAACACCTGAACATGATACAGCGTAAAAAAGCAGAATCTGATGAGGAAAGGTTTGTGAAGTAAAATTTGAAAAACATATTATTGACTAAATGCATATTGCACTAACTGATTACTAAATTCTTCAGCCATACCTGTACATGACCAAGGATTTGATTTTAGCTCCTTAGCTTTGCCGATTTTAGCTTACCTGTGATGGTTCAAAGAGGGCAGGCCATCTCTCTAGGAGATCTGCAACACTTGGGGCTTGACCTACAATCTCCTGTCTTCTGAAACTAAAGGTTCTTGACATCATCTCATTTATAACTCTGCCATTATTCTTTTTCTTGGTCTCAGAGATCAACTCCAGCCTGACACTCTCAAGGGACTCTTCTGTTTCCCCTACAGGATGAGGGGGAAGGTAGTTCACCTCGGCTTTCCTTGCTTTTTTTTACATTCTTAGCTGGTTTCTTGTCTTCAGAAGATTTGTGCTTTAGAGAGTTAACCAAGAGTTCTGGAATCCCATGCATTCGAAGTTTGCTTCGGTAATTTCCTATTTTATACTTCAGGCTCTGTTGCCATCCATAGAGACCATTGAAAGAGCCTGGTTCCTTCAAACATGGGTGCTGTTTTATGAGAGCCTCTGCAACTGCACACCGCTGTGCATCATTTGGGTAGGGAGTGTAAGGAAAGATGAGCTCAGCTAAACACTCCAGAATGTTGGACTTAACACCAGGGTAAAACTTGTCTTTGCACAAAAGGGAACCATCTCTGAGGTAATTTTCATGGCCTTTTTGAAGTGCTACTTCAGTGTTATATGAAAACTTTGGAACAGGAAACTCAGTAGGCCACGGCTTGTGCATTCCAGGGGTACGGGGACTGAGTCCTACTACAGTGTCATCACATTCTGCAGAGGTGGAGTCATTGGATGTTGATGGTTGAGACACAATGTCATCTTCTGGCACTGATTCAGAGACAGAGCAATCTGCTGTCGAGAGCTCGGGAAAGTCAACATTAATAAAAATTATAGCAGGTGGTGGTATGTACACTATCTTCAGTGTGTCCTTATCTTTCAGGTCATCAGTTGAACTTAATGTAATGAAGTCACTGAAATCCGGGTCTTCGTGCTGGATGCTTATGTCCCCCGAGATCCCAAATGCTTGCTTTACTGCTGCTTCCAACTCGTGCACTGTACGTGGTATTCCAGGAAGACAAAGTTTCTTTATTTCATGATCCAGGATGACTCGAAACTTCACAGCTGCATCCATATTGATGATGTAGCCTTAAAAAGATGAATGAACTTGAATTATTACACCAAACATTACCTACTATTCCAGACAGATATGGTGCTTCAGCATCACCATACGCCTTCCTCCAACCTTGTAGTCTGATAATGGACATACGTCAGTGAGATCCTTCCCACAAAAACTACAAGCTCTGTATTCTCCAGCTCAAATCCTCGAAAGTGCTCATCATACCACGAAATTAATACTTTAGCAATAAAATGGACCTTGTCTCTGAGAATTACTATCTGAAGAACTTCAACAAAGTCTGGGAGTCCTGCAGTAGACCCATAGGCCAAAATCACGCCTTTTGAGTATGTAGTTCCATAAAGTGACACAGTGGTGGAAAGATGTACACTAGTCTGACCTGGAGACACTCTTCTTATTGCTTCTTGTACATTTGTATGCAAAACAGCTACAGGCACTAGGGATACTCTGGCAGTACTTAAAGTGGGAGCTGTTGTAGTTGCGTGCAAATGGTGTGCAATTGTCAACTGATGCTTAGTTGCAAGGGAAAATGTTATATTTCTGAAATTTCCTGTATGCCTCACAATTTGTTTGAAATAAAGATGTTTTGCCTCGAATCGCATCGTCCAAAATTCAATGAGAGGTCCAAACACTTTCATGAGGGCTGGATAGTGCTCTAGGAAGTGGTGTTTGGGAATCAACTTCACCTGAGGAAACACTGCCAGTAATCTGAGTCGGTGCTCAGAAATCTTTGTGTCAAGATATGACATACAATGCTTCAGTTTGGGTTGGAGCTACCACAAGTTCAACTATGTCTTTAAGACACATAATTACATTCCATGCTGGATCATTCAATGGTATCTTGTGTCCTATCATTAGTGGGAGCAGCCTGATGAGGGTCCAATTTTCATGGGCATTTCCTCCAATACTTCTTCGAGTGGAGAATGTAATGGGAATGGCCTGTGGACAGTCTGTCTTATCTGCCCACTTGTAGGGAAATTATTTGATTGTGTTGTTAAGCTCTTCAAGTTTGACATATCTTTTGGCTATGAAATCACTAATGCACAGTGCTAATTCCATGGGAATAATCCCCTCAAAAACGTTGTGCAAAATATCAGGCGGATAGCCTTCAACCGAGTGAAAATGGCTCAATTTCTCTGTCAACGGGCAAGGCCTTTTCACACCAAAGCAATGGGTTAATGCAGGGTTTTCCTGTACAGTCTGAACATGAACAGAATAATCCTCCTTTGTCCGGATGGGAAAAGCACCTGATCTCACTTCCTTTTCTTGAAATTCAGAGTGCTCTCCTAGACAGAACCTACAAATGTATGGTCCTGAGAAATTTTCAACAAGGCCAGCAATTGAATGTGCTCCAAGATTGTCAGCCACTACACAATAAACAGTCCCTTTGACAGTTTTCCCAAGGACAGGAATCAAAATACCATCTTGTTCCAGTGTAGCAATGTCATCTAACAGTGGCTTGAGAACCTCTGCGTAGCCAAATCTTTTAATATCATCAGCTTTGCACAAAAGTGCAAGATGCACTGAAGTGAGAGTGGACCGAAAACAGGACGGGATATCTACCAATATCCAGTATAGAGAGGTTATCTTATGTTTCTTTTGGGATGTTCCTAAGGGATTACATACCTCAAAATCATCTACATATAGGAATATAGAGATTCTACTCTCTTCAGAATAAAAATCACTCTCTCTATAAATGGCACCATCATGGAATGATCTGTACTGTGTAGGAATACTTGTGCATCCATCATCTGTGAGGAACTTTTCCCTGATATCATCGTTGCTCAAAATTTGTTTCAAGGATTCAAGAATCGGAACATATTGAAAACTCTTCTTTTCATTTGGATTGAGAATATATTCAACTGGCCCCACAACATTAAACCTTTGTATGAAATACTGTCTTCTCTTGAAAGCTGATGACAGAGGACCAGCCTCATCAAAAGCCGTGCTTATAGGGCTGGAGTTGTTTAATTCCTCAACTAAGGATGTGACAATGGTGTTATCAATGGCACAATTATTCTTCTTTAAGTGTGATTCAACAATGTCTCTGATAATTGGTATGGATGCTGATGACACAAACTGCAGCTCATCTACTAATTCATCAATACACCTGTTTGTAACATTATGCACACTTTCCAATTTAAGCAGGAAAGAAGCTATATGGTCTACAATTAAGTGCCTGTCGTCCTTTTCCAAAGAATGTGCATCTGAGCTGGTTCCTTCTCCACTATCATCATCAACATTCTCATCCTGAGCGGCTTCAGAGTTATCAAGTTCAAAAGTTGGTTCCACATTTTACTTTTCCAAAAGAACAGTTCCTTTAAAATCACTTGCAGTATGAGGTGTGTGCTTTCTGTTTTTGTGTGCTTTAAATGTTCCATAAATATTGGTTTGAAAATTGCATCCTTCAAACACACAGTCAACAGTCTCATTACTTTTAAGGTGACGGCCAACATGTTCAAAATATTCTCTCCCTGTTGGAAACCCTTGTGTCCTACACACCAGGCATGTAAAAGACAGGATAGCCTCAGGTCTTCGTGTCTGACTTTCCACATGGCATTGAGATAAATGCGTGTGCAGACTACTCCAGGTTTTGAAAGAGCATGGACATTCCAAGTATATACAGGTTAATGAATGACTATGGCCAAAGGTTCCATGATGTAGTCTGTAATGTTTCAAAATGTCACTTCTGGTAGGTAAAACCTCACTGCATCTTTTGCATGGCGAACTCATTTTTACCTATACCAACATAAATTAGAGAGAAAATGGAAGGCAAATTAATAGACATTTCATATTGATTACATCTTACGCCAATCTCCATCAAACACACTACCCGTTCAACAAATATGATAATCCTACTCTATCAGTTGCTTATCAGTTATCAACTGATTGATTAGGGCTGGGCAATATATCAATATTATATCAATATCGTGATATGAGACTAGACTAGTCTTAGAATTTGGATATCGTAATATCGTGATATGGCATAAGTGTTGTCTTTTCCTGGTTTTAAAGGCTGCATTACAGTAAAGTGATGTAATTTTCTGAACTTACCAGACTTTTCTAGCAGTTCTATTATTTGCCTTTACCTGCTTAGTCATTATATTCACATTACTGATGATTATTTATCAAAAATCTCATTGTGTAAATATTTTGTGAAAGCACCAATAGTCATCCCTACAATATTGTCGCAATATCGATAGAGGTATTTGGTCAAAAATATTGTGATATTTGATTTTGTCCATATCGCCCAGCCCTACTTACAACTGAACATTTAGCCCACTTCGTAGAAAATACCGAGATATATATTGTGTATCACCATTCAGCCTGAATATACCGAGATATGATTTTTGGTCCATATCGCCCAGCCCTATGATTGATTATCAACTCTCATATAACCCACAGTTATGAGAGTTGTATTTAATGCGTTTTAAAGGCAGACTTTGCAGCTTCAAATGGGAAGGCACACCACTTTGTTTACTAATGTTACGGATGAGACTGATAAAAGCATAAAACCCCTCAGGTTCATGCCAAGACTAATAACCCATAGAATTAATTTAACACTTTTAAATGCCTTGAATCTAATGTTTTGATGTCAAAAGCTCACAAAAAATAAAAACAATGGAGCGATAAGCTCTTATAATTTGGGTTATGATGGGGTAAAAGACTTGTCCTGAACTCCTGAGGCATTTCTAAGTTCTATTCTTTTGAGAATTTAGTGGCATTCATCATTCTTTACCAGATCATAACAAGGTGGGGGCCCTCCCCTTTGAAACTGCACAGTCTGCCTTTAAGATGAAGTTTAAAATGTATTTTTTCACTAATCAATTTTTTTCTTATTCAAATAAGCACTGTAGGTTACGCAACTACCTGATTTTATTAACAGTTTGCTTTAGGTTAGGTAGCAATAAATCTACTATAATGATCACATCTGCCTTCTAGTAGTGGTTGGTACACATAAAAACTATTAGTCTTTAGAATTAAAATGTAACCTTATGGAGCCCAGACTATTTTTTGCTATTTTACCCATGTTTTACTTATTTGGGAATATATATATAGCTGTAATTGCTCTATTGGCAAATTAGGTACTAGTGCCCACTTGGATACCAAGAGCTTAATCAATCTCAAGTTCCTCTTACCTGTATCTGTAGTTTGATGAATCCAGACTGAAAAAAAGCATGAAAAAAGCATGTTAGAATATGGTTAAAAAGTTTCTGCAGGCATCAGTGGTAAATGTAATGACTTACTTAAGTAATAACTTTAATAGTTTCAATCCCACAACACTCGACATCAGACAGTCAGCTACAGCTAATTTACAGTAAATTGACATTAGCTAGTTTTATCATTAACTAGCGTTAGCGTTAGCGTCTTTTGTCTAGGGGTTTTATCTAACCGTCTATGGTTCTAATTTCGTGTACGGCCACACACCAAGTTTCCTGCTTGGAGGCAAAACAAGGGAAGCGAGATGGCAGACATAATGAAGAGCGCAAGTGCATAAAACTCACTCTGACTGAAACGTGATAACTTAGCTAATAAGGCATAGTTTAGCTAGCATGTCTGTAGCCTGTCTGTATTGAATCTCACTTAAATCGGCTTGGCTTAGCCTAAATTAAATGTTACGGGCTTCGCTTCGGGTTTCTGTTTTCAGTGTAACGTTAGGTTGCGTTAAGTACGGTGACAGAACCGTGGTCGATTTCCGGCCGTTGCTTACAGGATCACGTTGGTTAGCACCGGGCTGCTAACTTAGCTTGCCATGTGTGCAGGGCAGCTAGCTACAGATTTGCTTAGATAACGTTAGCTGCTGAACGGGACCTCTCAAGTCATCGGTTTAGCACGACTTTACATCACCAATAATTCGGCTAAAATTGCTCAACTTACCGCTTTATCCAGGATACTTAATATACTGCAGCGGCGAACAGAATAGGCTGTAGTGCCAACCCGCAGATATCTGCCCAGGTAAAGTGACCTGTCCCGCCCAGACCAGCCACGTTGCAGCACAAAGCATCAGGGGAAAAGTGATAATTTCAACTTTTTTTTATTACGTTACATGAACACAGCAACCACATCGACATATCTACTCTAATAAATTGTGTATGTCAATTCACTTTTATAATATTTCATGTACACAACAATCACATAGACATAACTACTCAAATAAATTGTGATAGTTTTATTTAAAATATATTGTTGTATATATACTGACACATTTTAAGTAAATGGAAAGTATATTGATACTTTTTAGGATAAAACAAATAAAATAAACTAGATCACAACTATTTAAAGTATATTAAACCTACATGATGGATGTAGCACTTATTACAGTGTACCCCCTCAATGTGCCCCACCCCCCACAACTGGTCGTTATAGCGACGCCGCGACGCCGCATGAAACGTGACACACACAGCAACAATGGAGGATATCGAAGGGATGGTGTTCTTGATTTTCGGTATCACAGCAAGGAAACAGATTTTATTTCAGAAGAGGCTTAAGGCAGCGAGACAACAGACTGCTCTCTGGTTGCTCGAGGTGACGCAAGAGGGTAAGCTAACCTGGTAGCTAACGTTAGCAGTAGCCCGTGTCGCAATGACGATTCTCTCTGACCAATCAGTAGTCTGCAGTTATTTCACGTCACCTTTTGGTATTGCCTCAGCTCGCTTGGAACCTCGACGGAGGTGCCATGAAAAAAAGTACCAGGTACTAGGTAGTATGGGACCTGGTACCTGGTATTGCCCAGTGGAAAACCAAAAAAGGCGAGTCGAGTCGAGCCGGTACCATGCGGTGGAAAAGCGGCATAAGTATCGAAGGAAATCTCTTTCAGTGCAAATGAAAGAGATCCCCCCCCGCATCAGACATGTTTTTTGTTTTTGTCTGTGAATCTGGTGCCGCTCGTTATGAACCATTCTCAGTAACTTCAATACTCTGTGTGTGTCAGGTTCAAGCAATCCAAAGAGACAAAGTCAAAGCTTAAAGACCTCAGAGCAAGGTTTAGTTTTTTACAACAGAATGTTGAATAATGGAGGACTTTGCAGTACAGTAGAGGAACTATTTTCATTCCCCACGAGGCTCAGAACTATTTTCAGGTATTCCCACTCAGTATTCAGTTCTACCTCTTTATCTGTTGTTCCACTGCACTGCCAGACTCCCAGTGGCGATTTTACCGGGGTGCAAGGGGTGCAATTGCACCCCCTAGTGGTCAGATGAAAACATTGACATTTCTACATCTAAACTATTTTAAAAAATCAAATAAAAAAATGTTTGTTTTTTCTGCCGTACTTATCTATATTTCATTGTATTCAACATTATTTAATGCAAATTTCTAGATCATGTATCTGGATAAAGTAAAGCTGCACAATGACCTCTCAACTCTTCAACACATGACCCACGCTACGTACAACAACGGTCACCTTCCGTTTGTCTTGCGTTAGCTCGGCTAGTTCAAGAATGTCGAAAAGGGGAAACAAAACAATTGATCAGTTTTTCTCTAAGAAAAACAAGACGGACACAAATGAAAATGACTGCGTCAACACCGAGAGCCAAGACCATGGCATTGCCACAGAAGCAGCAGCAGCCGCCGGCAATAATAATGAAGAGAAGACAAATAGTACGCCTACCACAGCATCGGCGACTAGCGCAGCTGGAGAAGGCGCTTCAACATCTGACATCTGGGCCGTATCAGCCTGTCGTTGATTTCCCGACCAAGTCCATGAACGACAAGTTGCCAGCACGTAAGTTCCGTAAGGAATGGTACACGGAGTTCGCCTTTCTGGAATACAGTGTTCGAGACGATCGGGCTTTCTGTTTCCCTTGCCGGGCATTTGGTCTGGAGCATTACGAGCCTGCGTTTAGGACCAAGGGGTTTCAGGCATGGCACAAAGCAACTGCAACATTTCGAGACCATAGTAAACGATCTACCCACTTGATGCTACCACGAAATGGAAGGGATTTATGCAGTCTCTAGAGAAGGGCAGCGTAGCAGGACAACTAGACAGCCAGAGGCAGAGTATTTTGTTCTGTGCTCGTCAGGGGATCCCTTTGCGTGTACACGATGAGAGCAAGGACTCTACTAACCAGGGAAATCTGAGAGAACTCATGAAACTTCGTGCTAAAGATAATGAGCAAATCTTTGCCAAAAGAGAGAAATTCTACACATATGTGAATAATGAATCGCAAAATGAGATTCTTGATATAATGGTTCGACAGGTTTTGGAGGCAATAGTACAAGAAGTGAAGGATGCATGTATCTTTTCAGTTATTGCAGACGAAAGCATGGATCTATCCAGGCACGAGCAAGTTGCTCTAATTGTTTGTTATGAATCTCACGCCTTCACAGTCAACGAGCGATTCATAGGCTTTTATCGAACTAACCAAACCGATGGTGGATCACTGGCGGCCTTGATTAAGGATACCTTAGAGACTTTGGGCCTGGATCTGTCATCTCTCAGAGGCCAATGCTATGACGGGGCAGCAAGCATGAGAGGTCCATACAAGGGGGTCGCTTCACGGACTCTAAACGAGACAGCTGCCAAAGAGTTTGCAGGTGGAGTGAGAACCCTCAAGTCTCTCAGTGACACACGTTGGACTTGTCGGGTGGAAGCTATCAAGGCTGTGCTTGAAAACTTTGAGGAGATCATAGCTGCGCTGTCAGAAATAGCCAGGTACCGAAGTTGGTGTCGAGGTACATCATCTGTTGATGATGAGTATGCAAGATTTCAGCTTCATTTATTGTCTAGCTTGTGATTACAGATACGCTGTCCAAAATGCTACAAAGGAAAAACTTCAACTTTGACACAGCGCAGCACATGGTCAAAGCCACAGTGAAGACTATACAAGAGATGAGAGGAGATGCTTTTGCACAAAAAATATTTGCATGTCAGCCAGATATGTGACAAGAACGGGTTTGCCAGTCCCACTGTGCCACACAAAGGCATACCTGCAAGACTGGGTGGCGGTGCCAAGACAACGTTTGAGAGGGCAGAGGACTATTACAGGTGTGTGATACTGTACAGAACACTTGACACGCTCACACAACAGCTCCATGATCGATTCTCTGAGAATGACATGTGTTGGGCCACGCCATAAGGTGAAACAAAAGAAAACTAATTAAGACAATAGGGCCAGCATCTGCGGCCTAACAAGAAAACCAAAAGCCTAAACTCTAGCCCACCCGCTGGGCTTGATCTCAGACAAAGTAAAAAGCAGCGCCAAAAATTCCAACTGGCCCTGAAGTTCACACCTAGGTGTGAACTGGCTGGAATTCAAACTCCGGTCTCTCATTGGACGAGACTCGGGCGAGCCCCGGGATCCCCCATGACGTCAAGGATGATATAAATTCCAGGAGCTACCTTTCCACATCGCCCCTTCTTGCGACTCTGTTGCTATACAAGGTGGTACACGTTCAAACTGTTCTTTTGTTTAAGCCGAGGCACAGTCTTCAACTCGCTGGACGAGCCCAGACTGTTTAGTGTTTGCCATAACACTATTTGGATCCAGAAGGTTTAGATTAGTTGTTTGTGTATCCAGCAATCTAACTCTTTGCGCGCATCTGTATGAGTAACCAGTGCGCGCAGCCGACCTGCAGAAGTGGACTGGAAGAGACTACAGCGGAGGACACTCCTTCCCTCCAAGAAGACAACGCAAGAGCACATTTCTTCCATCAAGTCAACTCCTGGCTAAAATCCTTCACTGCCTACGAAGAAAGCCAGCTGACCGTTGCTCTGTGCGAGGAGAAATAACGGTCTCGCCGCGCCGACCCGCCTGGAGAACCCCACCGGCTCGACCTGACGAAAACACACACCAAATCACTCAAGAGTGATTTTCCCAAGTAAGAGGCTTTGGTTCTGGGCAGAGACTAGTATAGGTGTGTTATTTAAGCTTTACTGATCAGAAGCTACTGTTGTGCGTATTGGGAAGCACATTGGACCGCCGTGTCCATATTATCCTGCTGTGAAACCTATCATTAAGCTTGCTGCTTGATTTGATTGTAATGTTTTGAAGCTGAATGTGTGCCATTGCATGTCACTGGGCTTGCAATTGTGTTTATCGCCACATAGAGAGCCAATATATTGCATTTTACTAGCTCAAAGACCAGTAACCCGGTGTACTACTTCCCAGTTGTATCCCGAGTTTCTGTGTGGTAAAAGGCTATTATTGGTGCTTTAGACGGCGAGTGCTCCCCTCTATTCTCTCTCTCTCTCTTACTAACCCACATACCCACATCTCATTGCACATCCACCGCTACCTGAGGAGTAGATGGTGTTGGTTTTAGCTGCCTAACTCCAACCCCATCTTGATTCCAAAACTCCTCTTTGTTCAAACTGTGCGGTCATGGCCGCCATCTTGAACTCTCGCGAGACGTCCCACCCACGTGGTCACGTCCGCCATCTTGCTCTCTCTCCCTCTCTCTCTTCTTCCTTTTACACATACACACATACACATACAACTCCCTACATGCCATACACTGTTTATGTCTTCTATGCTTGCTAGTTTAGATCCATAGTTGTAGTTGTGTAATAGTAGTTGATTGACTGAAGTATTATTGATTATTAATTAATATTGCTAAAGTAAATAAACACTGCTATACCTTTAAAGAGAAGTTGTCTGTGATTTCTTATGCATATATGTTGTGGTAACTGCTGGTTGTGAGGGCCTGTGTACGAATTCACCCTTCACTGTTCACTCATAAATGTACAGTGGTACTCGAACACTGTCATTTGGGGGTGAACAGCCATTTTGAGACTGAATTAAAGGTACGGTTATTGGTCTCTGATTCCAGGGTGGTGCCCCGTAATATTGACTCCCGTCAATAATTTTATGAATAATTAATAATTCCATAATTATTAATTATTAATTGCTAATAACCAAACCTGCCCCTATCAAAGCCCAACACATGCATGTTCTTCAGTGCCTTGCTGATGTAGTAAATTCTCCTGATGTGCCACCAGACACAAGTTTAAAAACTGTTTGCCAGACATACAATATGGATGCAGAGACCATAAACAATGAGATCAGACTTTTTAACACAATGGTCAAAGAGGAGGAGCACAAAGATGACAGCCTGACACTCTTTGAAAGGAGGCTCAAATATTTTGGGGAAAAAGGACTGCAGAATGCATTTGTGAGTCTGAAAGAGCTATATAGACTATTTCTTACCATACCAGTCACATCTGCATCAGCTGAACGGAGCTTCTCGACACTGAGGCAACTTAAAACTTACCTGAGGACCACAATGACTGACACAAGAGTCTCCAATTTGGGAATACTACAAATAGAAAAGGCCCAGGAAACCAACTTTGACAGAGTCATCCAGAAATATGCAGCAACGGAAAACAGGAGACTTCAATTTACCATCTAGAGGTAAGCACTTATTTTATTTTATACATTAATGCTGCTGTGATCCATTTGCTTTTGATTCTTTGGTCATTTGTGTATAATGGTTATTTGTGTCGGTTATGTGCTGAGGTTGGTGCTTGAAATGTAATATCAGTGTGATATGCTGCTCATCACGTGCAATGCGTTGCTGGCATTTGCGATGCGAAGGTTGATATTGGCTTGGCCTGTCAGCTGTGGGATATTATTATGGGCTTAGGCCTATATGACTGTTGTGATGATATGCTGTGTTGGCGCTGATTTTGTGGTTTTGTTTGGTGATGCAGAGTTGTTGTGAGAATGTGTTGTCATATCCTGCTATAACATTTCCAAAGCTCAATATACAGGCATTGACGTCATGTAGCCTAGTTATGACCAGGTTATGAATAATTGGTCTCTCTTAACCTTGCACCCCATGGTGGTAAAGCCTAGAATCGCCTATGTCTGTGGCTGTAACCTGCTGCGGGCCACACTGCCTGAAGGCACATCATGGTAGAATGCTTTTTTATATGCATGGTGTGTGTGCAGTCTGATGTGTGCTGTGTGTCCTTCCTTTCCCCTTCATAGGCGTCACAAATAGGGTGGACAGGTGGGACAAAGTTCAAAATAGTCCTTTTGTAGTCCTTTTTTTAACATGAAAGCCAGTTGATTCATCAGTCAGTCAGACAGTTTCACACTGCGACTGGCTGCAGCGACGACTCAGTGTGTTTACATGTGTGCTGTTCTCAGGCACACTCTTTGTAAGCTGAGTTTGCCTTGCTAGAGTTTCAAGTCAAGTCAAGTTTATTTATATAGCCCTTTATCACAAGCATGTCTCAGAGGACTTTACAGAGAATGTGTCTAGCTAGATCTAACTAAACACAATCAATGGTGAACAAAATTATGTAGGACAAACAGCGAAAAACACAAGGTAGGCAAGAGCAGATGTAGCAAGACAAACAATCTACCTATTCTACAGCCTAACCTACCCGGCACCCCAGCCTTAGACCCTAATGCACACAAGGAAAAACTCCCAAGAAAAACCTTAGTAGGAAAACTTGGAAGAAACCTTGGGCGGGCTGAGGCAAATAGGGATCCCCCCCCGGGACGGCTTAGTGTGCAATTGGTGCCGGGCAAAGCATTGACAGAGTCATGGTTTCAACAGAGTTTCAGCACTTTTCACTGTCATTTCGCTTTCACTGTGTCAAAGTGTGTGCTATTCCCAGTAATCACAACTTAACAGGGAAATCTCCCAAAAACTTGGTGTGTTATCCTGTATAACAGCTGCTTCACCAACTGTTGAATGTGACGTTTCCCATCAGTCTGTGCAGCTTTGCTAATCAAAACAGAAGTTATATTTACCATTATCACTTTGCTCCAACACTAATTGGTCATGCTACAGATTACTGAGGAGAACTGTGGAGTAGCAGTAGCTTCTTGGTCCATGGTCAAGCTCAAGTTCATTTCTGTGCTGTTTTTGACTGAACTGATCATTTCATCACTGATCCATTTGATTGATTTAGTGTCAATGTCAGCTTGTCAGCTATAGGGATACTATGGTTAGCAAGCTAAGCTGACCATCCACCATGTCCAGAGGCAGCCTTAAGCATCTGGGGGCCTGTCTCAAGAGCTAATGCACGAAAAAAAAACAGAAAAGAGAAAAGAGAAAAAAAGCGAGGATTCAAGTTGGTTTGCATCAATAATGGTATATTTTCGGACTTCAACTTAAATGCATTATGTGCACTTTCAGCATCATGGACAGCTCAACATAGAAACGCAGTTGTCATTTTCACGCCCATCGCCCACGTTGTTTAAATAGCAAATGTACTTGCGCCCATGGGCGTGTTGGTCTTTAAATGAGGTGTGGTCAGGCGCATTGCTGGCGCATTGCTATCTTGAGGCTGCAGAAAGCGATTGCGCCATTGACCAACAAAAACCTGGTCTAAAGTCTGGCGCAATATTTTCCTGCTATTTAAAGGGCGCATTATTCAGATAGTAAGATGCGTCTCTCTCTCTCTCTCTCTCTCTCAAACACTCACACACAACGTTACCATGCAAAATAGTAACGGCCTTTTCAGAATTCTAAAAAATGAGTATTGTACCAAAGTACATTTTTTTCAATCTTCTCCCTGCAACATACCCACAAATTACACCAGTATGACGGGCTACAGGGCGTTGGTAGACAGATGTGAAGTCTCCCCCTCTCCTTCTCCTTTCTTCCACTGACCAAGTCAGCGCAATCAAAACTTCATGTAAAGTAATTTCACATATGATTGCATACCTTTAGAACAACAGTGTGATGAGACAGAGCTCCTGGACATGAAACCTGAGATATTCTGTCTGTGGATAAACTGAAAGAGACAGAGACAGGACAGAGCTCATTATATATCTACAAATATTTCACATTTAGCAAATGCTATCCATACTGTTTATTTCCTATGATTTAACACTATATAACACTGTAAGGTCGGCTGTAGGAAACGTGAGCTGGGCGCTGCGTAATGGCGCATTCCAAGGATTCCATGCAGTAAATTTTACAATGATTGAAAGAGCCTGTCATGTTTTTTTAAATAGCCTACCTTATAGTTCGTTGTTGTTTTATCTATTATATATCTAGTATATATTGTATTTTAGAAATTCTGAATTTCTAAAATCTATTATATATCTAGTATATATTGTATTTTAGAAATTCTGAATTTCTAAAATCTATTATATATCTAGTATATATTGTATTTTAGAAATTTCTAAAATACAATATATACAGGGAAACGGAGGCGTAGTCATGACTTCAATATATTAAATATACACAGATAAGGGTTGTTTACAATGAATTGGGCTTTGCGCTCTTTCAGCACCGTGGACAGCTCAGTCAAGCCTGTTATTCATGCACTGTTGGCCTGGTAGGATTATTTAACCCTAAATAATTGCTTATAGAGAGAATAGATTATTTTAATTATGTGTATTTGCTTTAGTTTGATAATTTACTAGTTCGTATTAGTTGACACTGTTAGTAATGTTCATAGTGAAAGAAATGACCCGCCTACCGTTTTGCTGTGAATATTGAACTGCTGGTTCTAACTACAATTAAAGCTGGCTGTTAGCTTTGAAACGGTGACCGGTGCGTTATCTTTGACTGAAGTAACCACAGCTTGCCACAATATATATAAAAAGTGGGTGAATTATTCAATGCTTGCATGTCAGTCGGGGGCCCTTTGGGAGGGCGGGGCCCGTTTCAGCTGAAACGGGTGAAACATAGCTTAGGCCGCCACTGACCATATCAGCTAACCATCACTGTCTTGTTGTTAACACATCTGATTAGCACACTAGCTAACGTAGCTAGTAGCAGCTAGCGTTAGTAGTGGCATGTTGTAGTCTATTGTTAACATTAACATTAGTTGCTATTGGAGGTGACCTGATGGTTAAGGCACACTGTGTTATTGTGACATCTTGGGATGGCCTGGGACCTTCATCACATGTCATCCATCTCTTTCCTTCCTGTGGCTTTTCACTGTCAATTATCAAATAAATCATCAAATACCAAAAATTAATCTTATAAAAACATCAGCGTCTTTGCTAAATGAGCCTGGACAGTTAGTTCAGGTTAACTGAGCTGACTCTTCTCAAGCTACAACTCCGAGTGTTTTGGAGTAGAGACTAGGGCTAAAGACAAGACAGTTATTTATTTAGCCACTTTATTTGCAGCCAATTCTCCTATGGACCTCCAAGATGGCACCAGACATGTTTGCTAGAAGATTTATTACACAAATGCAAAGTCTGCATACAACTTTATAAAAGTAATAATCATTTTTATCAGTTTCAAATTCAAACACTCACACAGCTCTCATCTTTGTTAGCATTTCATCCGAGTACAACGGCAATAAACATCTCATCACTGCAGAAATGTTGTTCAGCTCACACAAACCGAGCGTGGGAAGATTCTCCTCTTTGTGACTATACCCTTGTCACCAGAGCTTTCATTTAGCTGTGCAGGAGAACAGCACAGCCATACACAGCTGAAGAATAACTGCAACTGGCTGTGGCTTCAGGAGACCTAGGGTATACTGCAAGAGCTAGAAGATCTTCTGTTCTTTTTTTGCTCTTTTCAGAACTCTAAAGATCGATCCCTAACGACTTCAGTTTTTTTGGAGAATGCTGCTGGATTGTTTTATGGACCCTTACGGTGCTAACCATAATGTCTGTGTCCCAGGGATATGCAGTGAAGTTTCTAATTATAATCAAGTATATTTTCTGTACTCTTTGTATGTAATCAAGTGGCAACAGGACAAACGGGTGATTAGGCAGACCGTTCTGTGATGAAAGACACAATAATAAACACACTTTATTTGCACAAACACACACACACACACAGAGAGACTGATTCTGTGGTTTTATTTGAGATTTTACTCTGAAACAAGGTTTGAAGCACAGCACTGATCAGGGAAATCGTCTTGGCGCTCTCACAGTGTTTTACATCATTCAGTCTAAATAAAGCCACACAGCATCACAGATATCATTACAGGGAACATCACAGAATAAGTATCAGGCTCAAACAGGTTTTGTCATTTTTCAGTTTCTAAGGAGGATCCTCTTGTGGGAATTCATTACAGAACATAGAAGCAATGGAATAATACAGTAAAGCAGACAGACATCTATAAAGTATATTATTGATACTTGATACTGCTCAGGAGAAAAATCTGTGTCAGATGCAAATTATTTTGTCAGATGCATCATCATGTGTCACATCAACTCATATTTTTCAGTTTCTGAGGAGGATCCTCTTGTGGGAATTCATTACAGAACGTAGAAGCAATGGGATAATACAGTAAAGCAGACAGACAGACAGACAAATCAGGTTTTCCCAGATCAATGTGATGCTCTGACATCATATTCTATCAGCCCAGACTGTTAGAATCATAAATCATAAATTCTAAAAATGGAAAGCAGAATCATGTTGGAAATACAAGTGTAAAGCTGAATGCATTTCTGACTCACTCATTTGGTGTGTTCTTCAATTGCACCGTTATGACAGAATCAGGAGTTTTTGTCATTGTGGCCTTGATGGTAACATCATGACTTTCATAAGTCAGACCAGTGCCACCTGCTGTGCTTCTGATGAAGGACCTTAGCTCTTCATTGTAATACATCTCACTATAAAGCTTCTTCTCAGAGTTTTTGCTCATGTCAAAGATTCCCACTGCATACCAGTTTGAGTAAAAGGTATAGTTAAAGGGCACATGGAACATGACAGCCATCTTCTCAGTGAGCTGGCTGGTACGATTATTGATAAGATCATAAGTGATGACGCCAACACATCCCGCCATTGAGAAAGGAATCTTGGTGAACTGCACACTCCCCGATGCAGAAGGGCCAAGAGTGATCGGCAAAGGACTGACACAACGTCCGCTATCAAGGTACATCCTATTCATAGAAACAGCAGGAGAATCTTAATGAATTGAGGATATTTGGGAACAATTTATGTTAATGTGAGAGAGAAAACATTTTGAAAAAAAATATACACCTACCTGGGGTTAGAAAGGATGTAGTTAGTACATTCATTTTTGATGTCAATGGTGCACTGCCGAGCCATGATGACTGCAGCGTGTCGACCTGTTCAGACAGACGGAGCACAGAGAATCCCTTGATATGTGTTCATAAGATTTTCTCTTCTTTTCACAGACAGGCAGATGCATCAAGAGTTACATTCAGATTTGTCTTATCAGCCTAAACCACAGTGTGTCTGCAGCAGAGCAGAGCGTCCCATCCCCACTAGCTGAGACCTTGTAGATTTGCTCTGTTTGCACCAATTACATTCTGGTGTTGTGTAAATACTCTTCCCTGAACCCATGAAGTGACAAATAGAAATTTCAGAGTGAAATCCAAAGTGTCCCCTAAACAGCAGCAGAGAAAGCTGGACTCACAAGATTTCTGGGTATTGAAGTTCTAATTTTTCAAAGAGTTTCCTCTCACTACTATTTGGAGCCACTAACTAGTTTATCTTAAGAACAACTTCACAAACATACTCTAGGGAAAACATTGTTATTTCATGCAAATAAAATATTGTCACAGTAACAGGTCCGTAAATAAAATGTATCTAATTGACTCAGTTTACAGAAGACTGGCTCAGTTACACTACAAGACAAATAGTTCACTTCTGTCTACTGCCCTCCCACAACCAGTACATTCAGGTTTAGTTCATTTTCACAGGCATACAAATAATAAAACACTAATATCTGCCTTTTTAACTTGCTTTACATAATCTCAGAGACAGGAACTACAATACGAAGCATTGAAATAATATAAAAATCATTTGTGAAATAGCTACAGACAGGACAGTGAGGATGCCACAGCCTGCTCAGGCTCCTGAGAAACACTGTGCTGCAAAGAGACGTTCAGGATGAGAAGTCGTCTCCTCAGTATTTTAACTTATCTACCTTTTCTTACCTGTAATGGAGAATGGACACTTCTGGAGGACGACTGCAATCTGAAACTATGCTCATTAGTTATATTAGTTATATACTCTGGGTCATTTCCTGCATTCAAAACAATGTAAGGCCCTCCCTTCAGATGATCAGATAATCAGACACTGTCAGACACTGGTACTGTTTACAACCTAAAATCACTTTCACTTTGCCAGGTATTCATTTCTCTACATCTAGACACACACACACACATTTCTTGATTTCTTGGAGTTTACAATATACACAGGCCTACTCTATCTCTTGTCTTTTATTACCTGTTTGTCACTTGATTTGATTCTAGAAACAGACAAACAAACACTCCTCTTAAAAATGAAACCTTGTCACATCCATTTCACCTGCATCGAGGGATGAAAAAAATGTCATATAACGAGTTTTATTGAGAAGAGAGACGGCAGAGCAGCAGAGACAGTGAAGTGAGGCTGTGTGGTTTTGACTTTGACCCCGGGCTCTACAGAGCATCTGTGCTGCGCTGCATTCAGGGCCGGAGTGAGACTCATTTTCAGCCCGGGAGTTTCTTTTGATCTTATTTTAGTTATTTTTTAATAATTATTATAATAGTTTTTTTAAATAATTAAGTTTAATCATCGTCAACATGTAAAAATATATGTAGAAAAAATAAAGTACAGGTAATGGATAAAATAGCATTTGTCTCCGTCAGCTTTGTTAGAGAAAAGAACAAAAGAAAAGAACCTTAACAATAAAAACACACGACACTATTCTCTGCAACCCTGTTATGTCACAGTATCTAAGTATCGAAGGAAATCTCTTTCAGTGCAAATTTGAAAGTACTGTAGCTTCAAAACAACATGTCCAGCCCTCCAAATATTTGTAGAATCATACTGGACAGGTCTGACATGAACTTGTCACGTCAGATCAGACCACACAATCTAAAGAGTGGGCCGCTCTCACACCCCCGCCCGCATCAGCCGAATTTTTGGTGTGGCAGGTTGTCAGGGAAACAGGGGTGTCAGTAACAGTGTGTGTGTGTGTGTGTGAGTGAGTGAGTGAGTGTGAAGCACAGAGAGCAGAAGTCATGTTAACGGCCCGTGCTGCAGCAAGATCAGCCTACATGATCTTTCATCGATCTCAAACCCGTCACCGGCCCAGTGGCGCCCCCAGAAATTTTCCATAGGGGGGCCAGATGGGGCCACTGAAAATCTTGGGGTGGCACACCAAAACCAAAAGCCATAACTGAATTTCAGGAGTTCTATTATGCTGTTGTAGTGTATAGGCTATTTGAAAACTATGTCAGTATGAGAGTTAAGGAGTCGCATACTAAAATATTTCTTTCTTTCTTATTTTACAGTTATTGTTACTAATTATCTGATGTGCATAGGCTAATACTATGCACATCAGCGCATAGTATTAGTATTAGTATAATAATTAGTACTACATACGGTTTGTCGCCAGCAGACCATCACAGTGAGGAGACCACAACATTGAGCATTTAGTGCATCATAATAAAGGGCTATATTTGAAAAAACGATATAATCTATATCAATTCAGATGAAATCAGTCAGGGATTGCCATTGCCATTTTTAGCACTTTAATTTGGTAACGTTCAACAATAAATATTTAAATTATCCAACACCAGGTAACAATAAATTCTAATAAACTATAACGTAACAAACTATAAACAATTAAAAGGTGGAGTAAAGTGATGGGCATGTAGAGAGAGGCACTGAGCCTCTTGATGCCGCTCAAGAGGCTCAGTGTGTTGGTGATTGTTCCTCTGTGGGTCTTCTGCATCCTCTGCTGCTGAACATTACATGGTGCAGATTATAAAGACTGATGCAGGGATGAGCTGCAGTTCTCTCTTATGGCAGAAGAGGGCAGTCTTCAGTCACAGTGAGGAAAAGCACAAGGTAAACAAACACTGAGGCTCTGCTGCACCTCAACCTGTATAACAGCTGCTTCACCACCTGCTGAAAGTCAAGTTTCCCCATCAGTCCATGTTTGCTAACCGAAACAGGAGTTTTATTTACCATTATCACTCTGCTCCAACACAAATTACTCATGCTACAAATTACTGGGGAGAACTGTGGAAAATCAGTAGCTTCTTGGTCCATGGTCAAGCTCAAAGCAGACATAATGAGTTTGCTCAAACCCAAACCCGTTCGAATCTGGCTTGGGACCTTCATCGTGTGTCATCCATCTCTTTCCTTCCTGTAGCTTTTCACTGTCAGTTATCAAATAAAGCATCAAATGCCAAAGAAACTAACAAATTACACCAGAGTTTCACCTGGCATGGGGGTGAGTAGATAATGACTGAATTTTCATTTTTGGGTGAACTATTCCCTTAAAGGTTCCATATGTAACTTTTACAAACTTTTTACATGTATAAATCGTTTTTTATTGCCAATGTGTGAACGGGTTGTAACGTAACTTAAAAAATGAGACCTCAGCCGACTTTCTCCGTTGCCTGTAACAGGGTGTAAAGCTACGTTCTATGTGAAGGACTCGGGACGTTTTTTCCGGGAGACTCCAACTGATCCTGTGGCTAATCTCTTCAGCTTCACTACTTCACTATAGCTCGCTTGCTCGTAACGTAATACTTTCTAAGTGGCTATGTTAGTTGGCTAGCTTGCCAAATCACTTCACCAGCTAACATGATCCATGATACTGATAAGTTATGTAGCTATTATGACAAATAGTGTTGATTTTAGCCAACAATAAATGATGTAACGTTACAAAGCAAAGGTGTATAACGATTGCCTTCTGCTAGCCAAGAGCGATGCAAGGCAGCGGCGCACACGGGACAAGTTTGCCTTCAGGGCTTTCTGGTAGAAAGCCTTAGGGTAACCCTAACCCCTACCCAAACCACCATGGATTTCTGTCAGAAAGGCTTTCTGGCAGAAAGCCCTGAAGGCAAACTTTTCCCGTGTGCGGCAGCGGCGGCCAAATAACGTTATCTAACTGTAAACAAAGCTATGCTAAGGTTAGCCAGCTAGCTGTAACTTAGCTACGCTGCATGGATCTGGCGTTTGTACAGTGAACTACAATGCTGATTTACAGTAGCGGTGAAATAAACAATGGTAAGCTGTAATGACACAGCAAGGTGAACTACAGTCATTCAGGAAATGATGAATACATATAACGTTACATATTCCGTGTAGTTCACTAACAGTTAGCGTTATTGCAGATAACAGATAGCGACATTGCTGAGCCTCACGGTGAAACTATTGCTGTTTTCACATGAAAACTGGCTAGCAAGCTAACGCCGACCTATAATGTTTACAGCCAATGTCACGTTATCATGCAACTAGAATGGATCAGTTCAACGTCACTAGCTTATATTAACTTGCAAGCTGATAACGATATTACGCTTTATAAATACAGTTTCAAAAAAAGATAACGTTAATCAAACTATAATAACAGTGTAACTTTACGTACCTCATCTATCAACATGATGCCGGTGTGGTGCCAAAAAGTGATTGTCTGCCAAAAAGTGATTGCTGTCCGCCTGTTAAAGCTGTATCACCCATTTTATATACGTCTACAGCTGCTTTTATCTGGATCAAACAGTCATAACGTTCAAATACACGTAACTTTATGTCCATCCGTGGTAATAGCAGTGGTATAAATAACCTTTCAGTAATAAGGTAGGAGCCGCAATCACTTTTTGGCAAGTGGAAAACTGCATGTTACTGGTTGTATTGGCCCTTCAAAGGTATTTCAACAGATAAAAAAGACTGGGTTGGCTATAATCTTTAAATTATAACCCTCATGAATGAAATCAAGTCATTTTGAGGCAGAAACAACCGTTCAGTCACAAGGTAGATGCGGCAATCACTTTTTGGCAGACAATCACTTCCATCACGTTCATATGGTCACTGTTTTGGCCGATACACAGGATGCTCGCTCGCGCCTACGAGCAACAGGATGCTGACTGCAGTTCCCTTAACGGCCACAGGTGTCACTAATAACAAGCATTTTCTGAATCTTACAAACAGTACCTTTAAAAGCCTCACACGTATCTGGTTTGTTTAAAATTAGATCATTTTCACTGCTAATTTGTGGAGGGAGAGAGGAGGTAGGCCTGGTTTTTAGTGAGTTCATAGTTTTCCAAAAAAACTGGCTGCATCTCCGTTGGAGCTCGCAAGAGAGGACAAGTAATGATCAGATTTAGCTTTTCTGATCATGCTGATGCACCTATTCCGCAGTTGCCTGAAGTGCAACCAGTCTGTTGGATTGTCAGTATATCTGGCTTTCGACCAGGCCAAATCTCTGATATGAAGGGCTTCGGTAAGCTCTATATAAAACCAAGGATTGGAACGATTTTTTATTCTAAAATTCTTGTAGGGGGCATGTTTCTCAGTAAGAGAATTAAAAATATAAGAAAACTGATCAAAAGCCAGCTCGGAATCAGGAAGTGAGCAGATTTTGTCTAAGTCTGCATGAAATAAGTCATGTAAAAAAACCCTGTTCAACAAATTTTTTAAATTACGTTTCCTGATAACAAGCGCTTTAGATTTATGTCCTTTGACCATTCTAACACATGTTATTGGGCAGTGATCACTAATGTCTTGTGCAAAAACGCCACTGTATGGCTACTTGAGGGGTCTATTTGTTAGTATCAGGTCAATTAATGTGGATTTAGACTGATTTTTTGCATTTAGTCTCGCGGGAAAAGAACTCAGCTGAGATAAATTGAGTTCTAGGCACAGTTCTTTTAGCCTAGAGGAGTTCCCGGATAACCAATACAAGTTTAGATCACCCAAAACAATTAACTCAGAAGAGGCATATGATGACATCAGTTTACCTATTTCCTCCAGGGCCATATTTGTTGCAGAAGGAGGACGGTAAATGCCAATAACTGTGAAGTGAACATATTTAAATAATATTTAAAACAATATATTCAAATTTCTTAGGTACCGAGGAGGCTGCAAGTTCACATGCAGCTAAGTGTTCTTTAACATAAATCAATACTCCAATACCCTTTCGATTTCCTATCCATTCTTGACTTTCCCCGTAAGCCAAGATTCTGTCAGGACAAATATGTCAGGGGAGGCGTCATCAATCAATACATGAACAAAATCCAGTTTAGGTAACAGACTCCTAATATTTAAGTGCAACAGTTTTACACCATGACGTGACTGAAGGTCTTGTGGTGAACTTAAGTCAGCTGTATTTATAACGGTAGGGGTAGACCTAGTCTCAGTAGCAAGGGCGTCACTTTGTGTTGAAAAGTGGTGGGGACATAAGGGCTCAGATGACAAAAAAAAAAATGTAAACGGTCTTCAACATATGAGATTTTAGGCAATGTAATGGGGGGATCGGTATAAGGTCAGAGTAGATAATTATGGCGAGGAAAAAAATTGCATAACGGTGCATCAAAAGGGCATAAACTACAATACGAAAATACTCAGCATAAAACGCACAACAACATCGACCACACAAGTACAGTCATCCATATGCATCACATCCCCAGCTGCAACACAAACATGAGAATTTGTTAAAGTTACTGATCGGCATATGGACGTTTTTGGGTCATTTTAGAATCAGTAGGCTAGGGGGAGATTGAGTGAGATTGTTGGATATGACAGAGATAGGATGGACGGGTGGAGGACCAGACTCTGCCAGAGAGATAGAGGGCTGTGACATGGCAGAGTATAGATAACTGATTTTTTATCCATGACATCATTGGTACCCACATGAACAATTAGTGTATGAGCTGAGGGGTGGAGGTCTGTAAGCACTGGTGACAGCACTCTATTGGTTAATAGTTACAAGATATAACCTCAATGATCCATTTTATGAGGGCATTATTGTTCTTTAGATTAGGGGGTTTTCGGTGGTAAAATATTGCACCAATATTTAATCTGTGCAAAGATAAGATCCAAATCCTCAGGTGAGGGCTGAGAAAATGAAGCTGCGGTTCCTTTTGCAGACATAAAAGCATATACAGTAAACTCAGCTATGTCTTCCAGGGCCCTCAAGTCGAGGGGATGGGTCTGATCTACCAGCAACACCGCTGTCCATCGCTATGGAGTTCACACCCACAGACCACCAAACCGTGACGAGGATTTTCTGCCAAAATAAAACATTCTGGTATTGGAAATATAAATAGGGCTGTAAAATTATGCCAATGCCTCTAACTACGTCTGACGCCAACACTAACTACTTTTTGTAAGAACTTTGGATCAGTTTTGAAATGAAAAATGAAAAAATGACAAAAAAACAACAACATCCGCACCTAGTTTGTTATCAAAATCTTTTTTTTTTTTTTTTTTTTTTACTGTTGGGCTTTGATAGGGACAGGTTTGGTTATTAGCAATCAATAATTAATAATTGTGGAATTATTAATATTCATAAAATTATTGACAGGAGTCAATATTAACGGGGCACCACCCTGGGATCAGGGAACAGTAACCGGACCTTTAGTCTCAAAATGGCTGTTCACCCCCAAATGACAGTGTTTAAGTACCTCTGTACATTTATGAGTGAACAGTGAAGGGTGAATTCGTACACAGGCCCTCACAACCAGCCGTTATTACAACACATATGCACAAGAAATCAACTTCTCTTTAAAAGTATAACAGAGTTTATTTAACTTTAACCCAGCTTCATTTTCTCAGCCCTCACCTGAGGATTTGGATCTCATCTTTGCACAGATTAATTATTGGTGCAATATTTTACCACCGGAAACCCCCTAATCTAAGGAACCATAATGCCCTCATAAAATGGATCATTGAGGTTATATCTTGTAACTATTAACCAATAGTTAAGGCCAATGTCCACCAGATGTGAGGATGCAAGGAAGTCAGCCAACTGTCCATGTTGTTAGCCATTTCTCTGGAAAAAAATACATTTCCTGCACAAGAAAAACAATATGCATGAATTGTTGCTGCACCACAATGTTTGTCTGTTCTTTTTATGCTTCTGGTCTATTTTTGACGGACAGGCTTGTGTCTGTGAGGCATGGAAATACACTATTTTGACTTTTATGTGTATATATTCACAATAAGAAAAATCAAATCAAATATATTACATGATCTGTTTATTTACTGCGCTAAAATTTCTGTTTCACGATTGAAACCAATGAATGAATGATGATAGGCTGTATTTTGGCCTAGTTTTTTTCCTCTGGGTTTGATTGCTCTGTAGTCCGGTTTGTTATCTGTCTTGCCAGCTCTGTAGCTGTAAATGAATATATAGCCTAAAGTAACCTTGTTATTGTGCCAGGAGTTCAGTTTCCTGATTGAAGTCACTGAAAGAAACAAAAAAACGTGAGGGGGGAGACCAATTAAATTTAGAATAAACATGCAGCCTGGCATGGCTCACCCATAACTGAGGAAAATAACAAAACACTGAAGCTCTCTATCTAAGAGTCAAAGTATGTATGTAGGGTTGGTCTTGTCAAATTATCTAGTCCAAATTCCAGCTTTGTCTGGCACGTTGTCTTTACTGCCAATAGAAAGAGCAGGGAGCAGATCAGGGTGACACACCTAAACACACTTTACTTGCTTCACGGACGCTACAGATGTATACTACCACCAAGCACACACACACACACACACACACACACACACACACACACACACACACACATACACACAGACTGATTCTGTGGATTTATTGAGTGTTTGAAGCACAGCACTGATAGGAAAACCGTCTTGGCGCTCTCACAGTGTTTTACATCATTCAGTCTAAATAAAGCCACACAGCATCACAGATATCATTACAGGGAACATCACAGAATAAGTATCAGACTCAAACAGGTTTTGTCAGATGCATCATCTTGTGTCACATCAACTCATATTTTCAGTTTCTGAGGAGGATCTTCTTGTGTTCTCATACTACAGTTTTTACAAAAAGTGGGAATTCATTACAGAACATAGAAGCAATGGAATAATACAGTAAAGCAGACAGACATCTATAAGGTATATTCTTGATCCTTGGTACTCAGGAGAATAATCTGTGAAAATATGTATCAATATACAATATGAACATAACTGCAGGGGGACAAAATAGCATTTATTAATGTTTTGGTTTTCCCAGATCAGTGTGATGCTCTGACATTATATTCTATCAGCCCAGAATCATTAATTCTAAAGAATGAAAGCAGAATCATGTTGGAAATAAAAACTGAAAGCTGAATGCATTTCTGACTCACTCATTTGGTGTGTTCTTCAATTGCACCGTTATGACAGAATCAGAAGTATCTGTCATTGTGGCCTCGATGGTAACATCATGACTTCTATAAGTCAGACCATGGTCACCTGCTGTGCTTCTGATGAAGGACCTTTGCTCATTGTAATACATCTCAGTATAAAGCTTCTTCTCAGAGTTTTTGCTCATGTCAAAGATTCCCACTGCATACCAGTTTGAGTAAAGGTTATAGCTATAGGGCACATGGAACATGACAGCCATCTTCTCAGTGAGCTGGCTGGTACGATTATTGATAAGATCATAAGTGATGACGCCAACACATCCCGCCAGTGAGAAAGGAATCTTGGTGAACAGCACACTCCCCGATGCAGAAGGGCCAAGAGTGAGCGGCAAAGGACTGACACAACGTCCGCTATAAAGGTACATCCTATTCATAGAAACAGCAGGAGAATCTTAATGAATTGAGGATATTTGGGAACAATTTATGTTAATGTGAGAGAGAAAACATTTTGAAAAAAAATATACAGCTACCTGGGGTTAGAAAGGATGTAGTTAGAACATCCATTTTCGATCTCTATGGTGCACTGCCGAGGCATGATGACTGCAGCGTGTCGACCTGTTCAGACAGACGGAGCACAGAGAATCCCTTGATGTGTTCATAAGATTTTCTCTTCTTTTCACAGACAGGCAGATGCATCAAGAGTTACATTCAGATTTGTCTTATCAGCCTAAACCACAGTGTGTCTGCAGCAGAGCAGAGCGTCCCATCCCCACTAACTGACACCTTGTAGATTTGCTCTGTTCACACTAATGAAATACTCTTCCCTGAACCCATGAAGTGACAAATAGAAATTTCAGAGTGAAATCCAAAGTGTCCCCTAAACAGCAGCAGAGAAAGCTGGACTCACAAGATTTCTGGGTATTGAAGTTCTAATTTTTCAAAGAGTTTCCTCTCACTACTATTTGGAGCCACTAACTAGTTTTATCTTAAGAACAACTTCACAAACATACTCTAGGGAAAACGTTATTTCATGCAAATAAAATATTGTCACAGTAACAGGTCCGTAAATAAAATGTATCTAACTGACTCAGTTTACAGAAGACTGGTTGAGTTACACTACAAGACAAATAGTTCACCTCTACTGTCCTCCCACAACCTTATTTATACACAGAACATTAATGTTTTAGGTTTAGTTCATTTCCACAGGCATACGAATGATAAAACCCTATTATCTGCCTTTTTAACTTACTTTACATAATCTCAGCGACAGCCAGAGTGAGCCAGAGGTGAGAAAAGGTCCAGCACAAACAGTTTGAAGCATTGGGCTAATCAAAAAATAATTTGTAAAATAGTTGCAGACAGGACAGTGAGGATGCCACAGCCTGCTCAGGTTCCTGAGAAACACTGTGCTGCAAAGAGACGTTCAGGATGAGAAGCTGAACTTATCTGCCTTTTCTTACCTGGAATGGACACTTCTGGAGGACGACTGCAATCTGAAACTAGGCTCATTATTTATGTTTGATGCAGGATGCTGGGTCATAAGGCCCTCCCTCCAGATGATCAGATAATCAGTCAGACAGACGCTGGTACAGTTTAAAACCTAAAATCACTTTCACTTTGCCAGGTATTTCTTTCTCTACATCTGCACACACATGTCTTGATTTCTTGGAGTTTACAATATACCTGTTTATCACTTGATTTGATTCTAGAAACAGACAAACACTCCTCTTAAAAGCCTTTCCTTAATCCTGTGGCTGTTTCTTTAATTACCTTATCTGTGTTGTGTTATCTTTTAAATCTCTCTTGATTACATACCTGTTTATAATATTGCTTTAGATTTTTAGCCTTTCCTTTGTAAATCCTCTGTTACTGTGCTCCTTTAAATTGTGTGGTTTCTCTTTTACTCTCATTTCATTTTATTGTAATTTGTTTTAATCTTGTAAGGCGCTTTGTAACTTGTGTTAAAAAAGTGATCTATAAATAAAGTGTATTATTATTATTATCATTATTATTATTAAATATGAAACCTTGTCACATCCCTTTCACCTGCGTCAAGGGATGAAAAAAATGTCATATAACGAGTTTTACTGAGAAGAGAGATGGCAGAGCAGCAGAGACAGTGAAGTGAGACTGTGTGGTTTTACAGCTCAGCTCAGCCTGCCGACTTCTGTGCTGCACTGCATTCAGGGCCGGAGAGGGACTCATTTTTAGGAGTTTCTTTTGATCTTATTTTAGTTATTTTTCATAATTATTATAATAGTTATTTAAAATAATTAATTAGTTAAGTTTAATAATCATGAACAGGTAAAAATGTATGTAGAAAAAAAAAGTACAGGTAATGGATAAAATAGCATTTGTCTCAGCTTTGTTAGAGAAAAGAACAAAAGAAAAGAACCTTAACAATAAAAACACACGGCACTATTCTCTGCAACCCTGTTATGTCACAGTATCTAAGTATAGAAGGAAATCTCTTTCAGTGCAGATAATAATAATAATAATAATAATACTTTATTTGTATAGCACTTTTCTAAAAACAATGTTTACAAAGTGCTTTACATACAGTAAAATCCAACAGCAGCAATAAAAGAAAATAGGCATAAAAGGTAATATATAAGGTAGACAGGTACAAAAAAAAAAAAAAAACACAAACAAACAGAGATAGAATTAAAAACAGATCGAACTTTACATAAAAGTGTGTGCTGAAAAGAAATTATAAAAAATAGGAATAAAAGGTAATACAGGAGATAAACAGGTGCAACTAAAACAAAGAAACAGAGATACAATTAAAAACAGATGGAACTTTAAATAAAAGTGTGTGCCAAAACACAAAAAGGCAGTAAAATGGACATACAGGTACAAGTAGGCAGCACTACCGTTCAAAAGTCCGGAGCCAGCGAGAACCCTCCATGCCCCCGAAAGAGACCGATACCCCGATCCACCAGGGCAGCACCAAACCGATCAGAAACACAGCTGAGACACCGACAATGCCACAAACCAATACCTCCACTCCAAATGACTGCTCCACTCCCCAAACCCCCCGGCCCATCAAGGAACCCCCCATGCGCAGCAGCGACAGCCCCGCAGACCCCAGGCACTCCAGCCGCCACGCCCCCAGGACACCCGGCGAAGCCCCGCCCCACGCCCCCCGCAGGACCCGCCACCGGCCCAAACGGCCCACAGGACATCCCCCATGGACCCCGCGATCAAGCCGCCCCCACAAAAGCCCAGCAAGACCCAGACCGGCCGACCGCACCGGCCAACCCACCAGAGACGGCACCCGTCTCCACAACCCGCCAGCCGATCATCGCCCCGAGAGACAAAAGCCACCCCAAGCGCGACACCGCCAAGAAACCGAAGACCCCCACGCAAAGGCGCACACCCCAGCATGAAATCCCCAGCCTCCCGGCAACCCCACGCATGGAAGCAGCCCCCATCCCCCAAAACAACAGCGCACGGCGAAACCCCAGCCGAGAATCCCGAAAGCCCGACAGCCAGAACGCCCAAGGCCAGCAAAGACGCCACCGCCACAGACGGAGGACTCCTGATCAACAGAAGAATAGAACAGACCCGGCTGCACTCCCCGACCAGTTCAATGCTACCCCAGCGAACCGAAGCACCAGCCTCCCCCAGGAAACACAAAGACCCCTCGAACGGCAGTGCATAGGGAGTGAATCACATAAAAGCCTGTTTGTATAAGTGTGTTTTTAGAAGGGATTTAAAAGATTAAACTGATTTAGCTAGCCTAATTTCCTCAGGCATTCCAAAGTCTAGGCGCCCTAATAGAGAAAGCGCAGTCACCTTTAGTCTTGAGCCTAGACTGTGGAACAACCAAAAGGGCCTTGCCTGAGGAGTGAAGGCAGCGTTCTGGCTCATAAAGTGTTAAAAGGTCAGCAATGTAGCAAGGGGCTAGACCTTTCTGTGCTTTAAATGTAATCAGTAAAATCTTAAAATCAATTCTAAATCTTACTGGTAGCCAGTGCAGATGTGCTAAGACTGGGGTAATATGGTCTCTACGTTTAGTGCCAGTTAAAATTCTAGCTGCAGCATTTTGAACAAGCTGGAGACGTGGGATAGATTTTTGACTGAGGCAGGTATAAAGAGAGTTGCAATAGTCTAGACGAGATGAGATAAAAGCATGAATTACCTTCTCTAAGTCAGCATGAGATAAAAATGACTTGATTTTTGATACGTTTCTTAGTTGAAGGAAGCAAGACTGCACAACTCTCTTTACCTGATCCTCGAAACTCAAAAATCACTCCTAAGTTTCTGGCCACAGGCTTTATGTTAGATGATAAGTCACCTAGATCATGTAAAATACGATTTCTTGCGTTGGGCTGCCCAAATAAGACTATTTCAGTTTTGCTTTCATTTAACTCAAGAAAATTTTGTGACATCCAACACTTAATGTCCGTAAGACAGTTTCTCAGAGTATTAAGGCAGTTGTTTTAAGGGTAGATATAACTGTGTGTCGTCAGCATAGCTGTGAAAGGAAACATTATGCTTACGAATTATATGGCCAAGTGGAAGCATGTAGGGGGAGAAGAGGATGGGGCCAAGAATTGAGCCCTGTGGAACCCCACAGGTGATGTCTGCTGTGGTCGACGATGACTTTCCTATTCTGACAGAGAAGGTCCTATTAGATAAATTGGATTTAAGCCAACCCAGTGCTTTGTCTGAGATACCTACCCATTGTTCAAGGTGCTCAATTAAGATAGCATGATCTACAGTGTCAAAAGCTGCACTGCAGGTCTAGAAGGATTAAGACTGAGCATTCTCCTGCATCTGCTGTGAGAAGGAGGTCATTTGAGAAAGTTTCTCATTATTTTGAGATACTAAGTCATTATTTTGTGAAAGTTTATCACTATTTTCATAAAGTTTCTCATTACTTTGAGATACTAAGTCATTATTTTGAGAAAGTTTCTCATTATAATGACTTACAGGACCATTTTTTTTTTCATCACTGGCGGAAATGGGCTTCCATTGGTTAGGACCCTAAAGCAGTTTTTTGAAGATTATAAAATTGCATGTTATAGTGACCCTCAATATCATTCAAAACAACCAAAACAAATGTGTGTAAAATGTTAATATTTCTTACATGTTTTATGCAGCTAAAACAGCCTGGGGTCAAACTGACCCCATAGAACACTGATGCGTACAAAATGTGTACAGGACATTGAAAACATATCATCATGTTCATTTTATGTTTACCCAGTTGTCCCCATTAAATTAGGAAAAGTCATTAAATATGAAGCAAAAATAATGATGTCAATCATTTATTTAGACACATTAAAAATTTAATGGGGTCAAATTGACCCCAAAGATAATAGGAGGGATAGATATATGCAGGCAGTCTGATGTGTGCTGTCTGATGTGTGCTGTATATGTTTCCCCTTCATAGGTGTCACAAACAGGGTGGACAGGTGGGACAAAGTTCAAATTAGTCCTTTTGTCAAACTCAATAATTTCCAGGTCCAACCAGAATCAATAAAGAATTGAGGGGAGATGGACTGAGAAGGATTATGATCTCACAGTGCTTCGATTAATGTCTAACATGAAAGCCAGTTCATCAGTCAGTCAGACAGTTTCACACTGCGACTGGCTGCAGAGACGACTCAGTGTGTTTACATGTTCTCAGGAAGATGACACACTTGTTGTTTCTTTGTAAGCTGAGTTTGCCTTGCTAGTGTTTCAACAACGTTTCAGCACTTTTCACTGTCATTTGTGCTTTCACTGTGTCAAAGTGTGTGCTATTCCCAGGAATCAAAACTTAACAGGAAAATTGACCAAAAACTTGATGGACTATGAGTTTAACTGTACCAATCCATCTATCCACTGTACATTTATTATTTTCATTCATGCGGTCAGAAACCATGAATAGCTGGTTTTGAGTTTAATGAAAGCTTTAACACAGACTTGTGATTGTGATTGTTCCTCTGTGGGTCTTCTGCATCCTCTGCTGCTGAACATTACATGGTGCAGATTATAAAGACTGATGCAGGGATGAGCTGCAGTTCTCTCTTATGGCAGAAGAGGGCAGTCTTCAGTCACAGTGAGGAAAAGCACAAGGTAAAGAGGCTCTGCTGCACCTCAACCTGTATAACAGCTGCTTCACCACCTGCTGAATGTCAAGTTTGCAATCAGTCCATGTTTGCTAACTGAAACAGGGGTTTTATTTACCATTATCACTCTGCTCCAACACAAATTACTCATGCTACAAATTACTGGGGAGAACTGTGGAAAATCAGTAGCGTCTTGGTCCATGGTCAAGCTCAAAGCAGACATAATGAGCTGAGCCAGAATCTTCCTGTTTGCTCAAACCCAAACCCGTTCGAATCTGGCCTGGGACCTTCGTCATGTGTCATCCATCTCTTTCCTTCCTGTGGCTTCAGTGTCTTTGCTAAGGGAGCCTGCTGGCTATAGCTAACACTTTGTTCAGGTTAGCACTTCTCAACAAACTTCACCAGAGTTTCAACTGGCATGGGGGTGAGTAGATAATAACTGGATTTTCATTTTTGGGTGAAGTATTCCTTAACTAGAAATTTCTCTTCAGGAATAGGCCTATATACCTGTCATTTTTTGTTGTACTGCATACTGCAATCTGGCCCTTACGGTGCTAGCCATAATGTCTGTGTCCCGGGGATATGCAGTGAAGTTTCTAATTATAATCAAGTATATTTTCTGTACTCTTTGTATGTAATCAAATGGCAGCAGGACAAACTGGTGGTTCGGCAGACCGTTCTGTGATGACTAGTCCAATAATAAACACAGTTTACTTGCTTCAGGGATGCTACAAATGGTACTACTACCAAGCACACACACACACACACACACACACACACACACAACACACACACACACACACACAAATACAAAGAGACTTATTGTTGATTTATATTTATTTATTAATCATCTTGGCGCTCTCACAGTGTTTTACATCATTCAGTCTAAATAAAGCCACACAGCATCACAGATATCAGACTCAAACAGGTTTAGTCAGATACATCATCATGTGTCACATCAACTCATATTGTTCAGTTTCTGAGCAGGATCCTCTTGTGGGAATTCACTACAGAACATAGAAGCAATGGAATAATACAGTAAAGCAGACAGACATCTATAAGGTATATTCTTGATCCTTGGTGCTCTGGAGAAAAATCAGTGAGAATAATTAATATTCTATACGAGTATAAATGCGGGGAGGGGGGGATCTGACAGCCCACAGCTTGAGAACATGTTTGAGAGCAACATTTGGTTAAGTGGAAAATGTAATCATTTACTCTTTACTTATTAGTCCTTTAAAAAGTAATCACATTACTTTACTAATTACTCATGAGCACTAATTAGTTACATCACTCATAACATTACTCATTAGTTCTGACAGGGGGTTCAGGTTTAAGTAACGCAGTAACAGAGCTGGGATTATTTACTGTAATGTAATTACTGAATTTGAAATTGTAATCCCTTACACTACTGTTACTGAAAAAAGTAATCAAATAACGGGTTATTTACTAAGTAATTCTTTCCTGAGTGTGCTGCCCCACACTGCTCATTTGACCTGTTGTTCACTTGCACCTTCATGACAGGGTGGCGAGCATCAGTGGCGAGTGTCATTGTGGCCCTGATGGTCACATCATGGTGTTTATAAGTGAGACCGGGTCCCACTGTGAGACCGGGACGTTCTGCTTTGCCTCTTCTGAAGGACCTTTGCTCTTCATCGTAATACATCTCACGATAAAGACTCTTACCACATTTTTTGCTCATGTCAAAGATTCCCACTGCATACCAGTTTGAGTAAAGGTTAAAATCAAAGGGCACAGAGAACATGACAGCTATGTTCTCAGTGAGCTCGCTGGTAACATTATGGAGGAGATCATAAGTGAAGACGCCAACAGCTCCCGCCAGTGAGAAAGGAATCTTGGTGAACAGCACACTCCCCGATGCAGAAGGGCCAAGAGTGAGCGGCAAAGGACTGACACAGCGTCCGCTAACAAGGTGCATCCTAGACATAGAAACAGTAGGAGAATCTTAATGAATTGAGGATATTTGGGGACAATTCATGTTAATGTGAGAGAGAAAACATTTGAAAAAATATACAGCTACCTGGGGCTAGAAAGGATGTAGTTCGAACATCCATTTGTGATCTCTACGGTGCACTCCCGACATGTATCCCCTTGAGCCATGATGACTGTGCAGTGTGTCGACCTGTTCAGACAGACGGAGCACAGAGAAGTCTCTTGATTTGTTCAGAAAACTTTCACTTCTTTTCACAGATATATCCAGTGGTGTCAGTGGTCAGAATTCACTGGTGGAACCTCTGTAGTTGGTCCGTGGGCATGTTTCCCCAGTGGATATTTTTTTGCAAAATGCTTCATTTTAATCCATTTTTCTTAACTTTTTTTTTTCAAACATTGAACTTGATTTTAAGGTTAAACAAACCCCCCTCATGGTCTAAAATATCCTGGCTGGCCTTACATATTTTCTAATTTTAACCCGCCCACAACCCGCCCAAAGTTCATCGACAATATTTTTTCCCCCCCAACCCCAGGTGCAGCGGGGCCCAAAGACTTTGAGTCAACCTACGCATCACCGCCTCTCGCTGCCATGGAGACACCAACATGCAGATTTGCCTAGTGCTGCTTTAAAATGAAAACTGTTTCAGTGACAGGATCCACAGTTCATGTTAAGAACAACTTAAAGCCTATTTTAGGGAAAACAATACTTTGATGTTATTTCATACAAATAAAATATTTGCACAGTAACAGGTCCGTAAATAAAATGTATCTAATTGACTCATGGACGGAAATTATGGGGGGCAGGGGGGTCTGGACCCCCCCTTCCTGGGAAAAACAGATAGTTGTCCCCCTCAATATATCATTGTAAACATAACTATATAATTTTAAATAATATAATAATATGCATTGAAAGCACTAGACGCAAAACAATGCGTTTTTAAGTTTCGAAAGATTGCGCCCCCCCCCTCATATGCCTCACAGTGGTTTGGTCCACTGTCTACCATCCCTGAACCCCCACACACACACATCAGCCCTCAGTACGAATCTGTGGAGCGATCTCTGTGTGTGTCAGTGGTGGCTGACCTCCAGTCAGTAGCTACTTTGCAAAGGTTAACTTAAAACAAAGGATGTGTCAGACATTTTTCTTTACTTCTACCACTCAATAGAATAAAACACATTTACAATTGTAACCAGACTACATTTTGTTCGCTCCATTACCTCACGGTTGAATCTTGTGCGTCAACGTATTGGTATGGGGCAGCCGTGTCTCCTAATGCATGTATGTCTATGGAGGCAGGAGGTCTATCCACAATTAAAATCATCATAACCCGCTGAATTTTCGACCGATTTTCAAGTGGTTTGGTTTGTTACAAATGCCAGATGTGTGTTTATGATACAGGATACTTGGTTAAATTAAAATGCGGGTTTTCATACCAAAATACTTTATCTTTTGTAGATGGTAACAGTAATATTTCTATAATATACTGAACAAAAATATAAACGCAACACTTGTTTTTGCTCCCACTATGTTAAAATATTAAGTAAGTTTCTGGCAGGCTTCATAGCGTTCTGGACTTTTACACATTGACAGCAAAACATTAGAGATCTGCTTCTTCGGGAAAACGAAATCTAATTAGCCATATATTAGCTTTAGTTCAGTTAATGGGTGTTGCTCTCTCCAACTACTGTAAATAACCTGCATGCTGTGTGTGTGTGTGTCTATTTGTCAGCCAGCCAGATCAGTTAAAATGGCGGAGAAAAGAAAAACAGACATCCGATAATTTTCCAGTGCACCGAAATGCCAAGTAAGTAGAAAGACCCCAGTAATATCAAAAGCAATTTGATAAAATCTTCATAAGAAAGGAATGAAGTGCTTATGGAAATGTTTCATAATGGACCTCTATATACATTTAATACAACAGTACTTTTGGCGGCACCTTTGGTGTCCCCTTCAGGAATTGCTCTTGAGAAATGTTTCTGTTTGTTGTCCCCCCCAACAGTGAAATGAAATATCCGCCCTTGAATTGACTCAGTTTACAGAAGACTGGTTCAGTTACGCTGAACCAGTCTTCTGTACTTCTGTAGTCTTCAGTTACGCAAGACAAATAGTTCACCTCTACTGTCCTCCCACAACCTTATATATACACAGAACATTAACGTTTTAGGTTTAGTTAATTTCCACAGGCATACGAATGATAAAACCCTATTATCTGCCTTTTTAACTTACTTTACATAATTTCAGAGACTGCCAGAGTGAGCCAGAGTAAAAAATCATTTGTGAAATAGTTGCAGACAGGACAGTGAGGATGCCACAGCCTGCTCAGGCTCCTGAGAAACACTGTGCTGCAAAGAGACGTTCAGGATGAGAAGTCACCTCCTCAGTATTTGAACTTATCTGCCTTTTCTTACCTGGAATGGAGAATGGACATTTCTGGAGGACGACTGCAAACTGAAAGTACGCTCATTTTTTATATTTGATGCAGGACTCTGGGTCATTTAATTTGCATTCAAAAGAATGTAAGGCCCTCCCTCCAGATGATCACATAATCAGACAATCAGACAGGTTGTAACCTGTACCAGCAATCGCTTTCACTTTTCCAGGTATTTCTTTCCCTACACACACACAAACACATTTGTTCTTGGAGTTTACAATATACATATTCCTACACTATCTCTTGTCTTTTATTACCTGTGTATCACTTGATTTGATTGTAGAAACAGACAAACACTCCTCTTAAATATAAAACCTTGTCACAACCCTTTCACCTGCATCGAGGGATAACAAAATGTCATATAACGGGTTTTACTGAGGAGAGAGATGGCAGAGCAGCAGAGTGAAGTGAGGCTGTGTGGTTTTACAGCTCAGCCTGTCGACTTTGACCCCGGGATCTACAGAGCATCTGTGCTGCTGCTCAGTGTTGCCCGATCTCACAAGAGAAACAAGCAACCAGGTCTATGGAAACAAGAAGAAGCGACTTTTGGGCTTTTGCCCCCCCCCCCTCCCCTCCATATACACACACACGGATCCTGCAACGGGACAAACTATCGAAAACATCTGCTTGGGAGCAAGCCTAAGGGAGCAAGCCCAAACAAGCCCCAAAAAAACCCATCCCGCGACTACAAATATTTGTAAGCGACTACAAGCTTGTAAGCTGCATTCAGGGCCGGAGAGGGACTCATTTTCAGCCCAGGAGTTTCTTTTGATCTTATTTTAGTTATTTTTAATAATTATTATAATAGTTATTTTAAATAATTAATTAGTTACGTTTAATCATCGTCAACATGTAAAAATGTATGTAGAAAAAAAAAGTACAGGTAATGGATAAAATAGCATTTGTCTCCATCTGCTTTGTTAGAGAAAAGAACAAAAGAAAAGAACCTTAATAAAAACACACGGCACTATGCTCTGCAACCCTGTTATGTCACAGTATCTAAGTATCGAAGGAAATCTCTTTCAGTGCAAATGAAAGAGATCCCCCCCCCAATCAGACATGTTTTGTGTGTAGCAGGTTGTCAGGGAAACAGGGGTGTGTCAGTGGCAGTGTGTGTGTATGTGTGTGAGTGAGTGTGAAGCACAGAAGAGAACAGAAGTCATGCACATGGCCCGTGCTGCACCAAGATCAGCCTACATGATCTTTCCCGACCCAAACCCGTCACCGGCCCAACAACAACAGCAGCAGCCCACCAGGAATCATCCCGGTTCTCCGGTATTTGCTGCATTCAGTATAAAGTCTGTGCTGTGTGAACCTGGTGCCACTCGTTATGAACCATTCTCAGTAACTTCAATACTCTATGTGTGTCAGGTTCAAGCAATCCACTGCAGCTAGTCAACTGTCCGCCTGCTGCCACACTGAGACAAAGTCAAAGCAGAAAGACCTCAGAGCAAGGTTTAGTTTTTTACAACAGAATGTTGAATAATGGAGGACAGTAGAGGAACTATTTTCATTCCCCACAAGGCTCAGAACTATTTTCAGGTATTCCCACTCAGTACTCAGTTCTACCTCTTTATCTGCAAATGGACCAGCCGTGGAGGCATCCACTCCGCCACTCACTACAGACACCATCTCCGAGCCGCAAGGTGGACTGGCCCCGGAGGCATCCCCGCCGCTACTCGCCACAGATATGGGCTACTGGCACAGCAAGGGTGCTAGACCAAAAGTCTCTACTCCTGGTGAGCTGTGGTCGGACGTTGTCCGCCGTAGGGGCAGCGGAGGAAACAACAACAAAAACAAGAGGAAACCCCAATACTCTCCCCAATACACTCCCCGGCCAGGACTACAACTGGAGAACAGGTACAAAATACTCAGTGAGCCGGATCCAGTGACTGCTAATGCTAATGACGGCACTTCCATGATGCAGCCCAGTACTAGCCGCAGAGCTAATGCTAATGCTAATGCTAATGTCAGCACTGGTCCCAGTGCTAACAGTAATGCTACCCCCAGGCACTCAACACCGCCGGCTACCTCCAGGCGGAAAATGCGGCCTGCTAATCAACATGCTAGGCCGAGGGCCAGAAGAAATACTGCTAATTCCTCAGCTGATAAGTCAGACACTATTCTGATTGGGGACTCTATAACCAAGCATGTAAGAATGGCAAAGACTGAAAATCTAACTATGGATGACACATCTGTCAGAGAGCTAACAGGGCTGTTGCCAGTTATCCTCTCTACACATCCAAGTAACATGAGGATTATTATTCACACTGGATCTTTTGACATTCTGCGAGGGAAAACTGGCTCTGAGATCCTGAAAAAAGACTTTTGCCCGCTATTGGAGAAGCTGAGTGACTGTCAATCACAACATGTATTCATTTCAGGCCCCATTCCAACCCTGAGGAAAGGAATCGAATCTTTCAGCAGACTCCTTGCCCTGAATACATGGCTGACATCGGCGTGCCTCACCCATGGGATAAAGTTTATTGACAATTTCAATATCTTTTGGAACTGTAAAGACCGCTTTATGCCTGATGGGATTCATCCAAGCATCACTGGTTCCAGATTACTTGGCGCCAATCTACGTCATGCTCTTGGGATGCCACACCAAAACAAGAATGCTCAGATAAGCACGAAGGACAAGGACTGCACACACAGGCAGACAGCCTGTATCTCTCCCCCTTCACCTGACCCTCTGCTCCACATCACCCAAGGCACTCAGAGGAGGTCTCTGTCCCCATCAGGGATCCAACGCCCCCCCTCCCCCCGTCCACCACACTCACCAATCAAGGAGTTAGTTAAAGCTGCCACGCTGAAGCTCAGTCAAATTGATGAACTATTAAACAGCAATAACCACAGACATCATCGATCAGGTGTCTATCAGAGATGAGACAGACCCCATGCCGCTTCCTTAAACATACCGGTGAGCTTAAATAGCCGGTGGCATGGTCAAACCAATCGCAGCAATCACAGACCATCTGGTACCTGTCTCAGTAATCTTAAATTTGTCAATGTTCAGCCACAACCAGTTTCCTTTCCTGTCATAGAATCCCTACAGCTGAAATTAGCTCTTTTTAATGTCAGATCACTGGCTAACAAATCCTTTTTGGTTAATGATCTGATAATTGAAAGGAATTTGCATCTAATGTTTTTAGTTGAGACGTGGCTAAACAGCACTACTGGTGTAATAGCACTGATAGAGGCTTGTCCTCCAAACTATAATTTTTTATCAGTCAGTCAGACAGAACAGGAAAGGAGGAGGGATTGCAGCCATTTTTTCTACACAGTTTGTGTGTAATGACATTGACCTGGGTGAATTTACATCATTTGAATATCTTGCTCTTGAGCTCAAAACAGAATTATCAGTGCTCATCATTACATTGTATCGGCCACCAAGATATTCATCGCTGTTTCTGCAGGAATTCTCAGAGCTGATCTCACTTGGTATCACTCGATATGATAGATTAATCCTGAATGGAGACCTGAATATTCATATCAACAAAAAAAATGACTCCAAAGCGATGGAGCTTATGAATTTACTGGACAGCTTTGAACTTACCCAACATGTAAATGAACCCACTCATCAGCATGGTAACATTCTAGACTTGGTAATAACAACAGGGTTAAACATTGACAGTGTTTCAGTATTAGAATTACCTATTTCTGACCATCACTGTGTGTTTTTTGATGCCAGCCTAATCTTAACAAAGACTAAAAGGGAATTTTTGGTTCAAAAGAGATTCCTAGATAGCAAGGCTGAAGCAAAGTTCTCTAATATTATGAAATAATTTGAGTCATACAGCACTGACTGCTCTTTAAATGACATGGTTGAAACAACAATACCTTGTCATCTGCTTTAAATACTGTTGCTCCACTAAAGGTTAAAAAGAGGTCGACTGACAGAATCTCCCCATGGTTAAACAATAACAGTGTTAATGAGATTAAGAGAATCTGTCGAGCAGCCGAAAGAAAATGGAGGAAAACCAGGCTCACAGGTCACTGTAATATATACAAAGAAGCCATGACTGTCTATAACAAAGCAATACGTCTAGCAAGAAAAGATTACTTTTCCAAGATTATTACAGAGAATGCTGGAATCTCTAGAATATTATTCTCCACTATTGACCAGCTACTCAACACTGCCCCCACCCGTCCGCAGTTCTCTGCATCAAATTGTGAAGAACTTGCATTGTTCTTCAATAACAAAATAACTTCAATTAGAACCAGCATTGCTGCTGATGTAAACACAGATGACCTCAGCAAACCCTGTAAAAAAGATGTAACCATGGGAAAATTCACTTGTATTACATTAACTGAGCTTTGCAAGACTGTCACAGAGTGTAATCCTCCACCTCATGTATTGACCCTGTACCTACAGCATTTTTTAAGCGGGTGTTCGACAGTGTTTCAAATCATGTCCTGAAGATTATTAATACATCCCTTCAAACAGGCATCTTCCCAGATGCCTTCAAAACAGCTGTTGTAAAACCCTTACTAAAGAAACCCAACCTAGATGGTAATGCACTGACCAACTACAGGCCGATATCCAACCTTCCATTCATTAGTAAGATACTTGAAAAGGTAGTTTCAGTGTAAATAAACTCCTTTCTTAAAGAAAATAATATCCTGGAGGAATTTCAATCAGGCTTTAGAACATACCACAGCACTGAAACTGCTCTTACTAAAATAATCAGCGACCTCAGACTAAACTAATGAAAATAAGGTCTCAATTCTTGTCCTCTTAGACCTAAGTGCAGCATTTGATACGATTGACCATGATATCTTAATCAATCGTCTTGAAAAGTTGGTTGGTCTTTCTGACTGTGTGTTAAACTGGTTCAAAACTTACATCAAAGGGAGAAAGTTTTACGTCAGTCTTGGAGATCATGTGTCTGAGAAACATGACTTCTGCTTTGGGGTTGCACAAGGGAGCTGCCTTGGTCCATTATTATTCTCACTATACATGCTGCCACTTGGTGACATCATTAGAGAGCACAATGTATGTTTCCATAGTTATGCGGATGACACGCAACTGTACATCTCTGCTGAACCAAATGATGCTGCAGCTATAAACTCCATTACTACCTGTCTTTTGGCAATAAATAAATGGATGAGCAAATTTTTTTTAAAGTTAAACGAGGACAAAACTGAAATCCTACTAGTCGGCCCTAAAACAAAAAGGGAAATGCTGTTTAATAATCTGGGAACACTGACTCCCTGGATTCAATCTGAGGTTACAAGTCTTGGTGTTATCCTAGATTCAGATCTAAGCTTCAAGTCCCACATTAACAAGGTGACAAAAACATCATTTTTCCACCTTAGAAACATAGCTAAAGTACGACCATTTATAAATCAAAAAGATGCTGAAAAATTGATTCATGCCTTTATTTCAAGCCGACTCGATTACTGTAACGCACTTTTTACTGGTCTCTCGAAAAAAAACACTGAGAGACTTCAGCTTATTCAAAACTCTGCAGCTCGGCTATTAACCAGAACCAAGAGGAGAGAGCACATTAGTCCAGTTTTAGCTGTTCTACACTGGCTCCCTGTAACATTTAGAATTGATTTTAAGGTCCTCCTCCTTATATACAAAGCCCTTAATGGGCTAGGACCAAGCTACATTTCTAACTCCCTTGTTCACTACTTGCCTTCAAGAACACTGCGATCATCTGCTGCTGGTTTATTGGAGGTTCCCAGCAACAGCCGAAAGAAAATCGGGGATGCAGCCTTTGTCAATTACGCCCCAAAGCTATGGAACACACTGCCTATAGATATCAGGGAAGCCAGCTCGCTAAATATTTTTAAAAGAAAGCTAAAAACTTATCTCTTCCCTTTAGCCTTTAACTAGCTACGACTTTCCTGATACAGGCCTTAAACTTTTTATTTTTATTTTTTAAAATTTTTTTACACTTTACTTCGCACTTATGCACTGCTGCACTTCTTTTAAAATGTTGTGTTTTACTTGATTTTAATTATTCTATGTACTCTGTTTCTTAACTTTATTTTTATTATTATTCAGTGGGTTTTATTTTCCATCTTATGTTATGCTCATTCTGTCTATTTTCATGTATGTAATTTCTTTGTTGTAAAGCACTTTGAGCTGCATTTCTTGTATGAAAGGTGCTATACAAATAAAGTTTATTATTATTATTATCTGTTGTTCCACTGCACTGCCAGACTCTCATCTGTGGCTGTAACCTGCTGCGGGCCACACTGCCTGAAGGTACATCATGGTAGAATGCTTTTTATATGCAGGGTGTGTGTGCAGTCCGCCCCTTCATAGGCGTCACAAATAGGGTGGACAGGTGGGACAAAGTTCAAAATAGTCCTTTTGTAGTCCTTTTTTTAACATGAAAGCCAGTTGATTCATCAGTCAGTCAGACAGTTTCACACTGCGACTGGCTGCAGTGACGACTCAGTGTGTTCACATGTGTGCTGTTCTCAGGAAGATGGCACACTCTTTGTTTCTTTGTAAGCTGAGTTTGCCTTGCTAGAGTGTCAAGTCAAGTCAAGTTTATTTATATAGCCCTTTATCACAAGCACGTCTCAGAGGACTTTACAGAGAATGTGTCTAGCAAGGTCTAACTAAACACAATCAATGGTGAACAAAATTATGTAGGACAAACATAGCGAAAAACACAAGGTAGGCAAGAGCAGATGTAGCAAGACAAACAATCTACCTATTCTACAGCCTAACCTACCCGGCACCCCAGCCTTAGACCCTAATGCACACAAGGAAAAACTCCCAAGAAAAACCTTAGTAGGAAAACTTGGAAGAAACCTCCCAAAAAAAACCTCCCAAAAACTTGGTGTGTTATCCTGTATAACAGCTGCTTCACTACCTGTTGAATGTGACGTTTCCCATCAGTCTGTGCAGCTTTGCTAATCAAAACAGGAGTTTTATTTACCATTATCACTTTGCTCCAACACTAATTGCTCATGCTACAGATTACTGAGGAGAACTGTGGAGTAGCAGTAGCTTCTTGGTCCATGGTCAAGCTCAAGTTCGTTTCTGTGCTGTTTTTGATCATTTCATCACTGATCCATTTGATTGATTTAGTGTCAATGTCAGCTTGTCAGCTATAGAGATACTATGGTTAGCTAGCTAAGCTGACCATCCACCATGTCAGCCAACCATCACTGTCTTGTCTGATTAGCACACTAGCTAACATAGCTAGTGGCAGCTAGCGTTAGTAGTGGCATGTTGTCGTCGAATGTTAACATGAACATTAATTGCTATTGGAGGTGACCTGATGGTTAAGGCACACACTGTGTTATTGTGACATCTTGGGATGGCCTGGGACCTTCATCACATGTCATCCATCTCTTTCCTTCCTGTGGCTTTTCACTGTCAGTTATCAAATAAATCATCAAATGTGTCACAACCTGGCCCGTAAGGCCATGACAAAGCGGGAGACACACCGTTTTTAAAGGTTAAACAAAGTAAATTATTTATCAAACTTAAATCAATAAAGCTCATACAACTTGCATGAGTGCAAGTAGTGCATGAGTGTTGAGAGGTGCATATAAACCAAGTAAAAGAAAAACCAAAAGGGAGCTAAAGCACCCACAACCAACCGGCAACCTGCAGGGAAGAGAAAGAGAGAAGGAGATGTTAAACAGATATAGACTGGAGACACCGGGCCCAGGTGTTCCCAGTTGACACTGATGATCCCCTGCCCCTCCCACCAGGTATCTGAAAAAACAGGTAGTGAAGACAAATGGCAGGAAAGGGCAGGGGTCGTCACAAATGCCAAAAAGTAATCTTACAAAACATCAGTGTCTTTGTTAAATGAGCCTCCTGCCTAGTTAGCTAGCTAACAGTTTGTTCAGGTTAACTGAGCTGACTCTTCTCAAGCTACAACTCAGAGTGTTTTGGAGTAGAGACTAGGGCTAAAGACAAGACAGTTATTTAATTAGCCAATTTATTTGCAGCCAATTCTCCAATGGACCTACAAGATGGCTCCAGACATGTTTGCTAGAAGATTTATTACACAAATGCAAAGTCTGTATACAACTTTATAAACGTAATAATCATTTTTATCAGTTTCAAATTCAAACACTCACACAGCTCTCATCTTTGTTAGCATTTCATCCGAGTACAACGGCAATAAACATCTCATCACTGCAGAAATGTTTGATCATTGGCTTCAGGAGACCTAGGGTATACTGCAAGAGCTAGAAGATCGATCAATCCCTAACGACTTCAGTTGTTTTGGAGAACGCTGCTATGAAGTCCTGCTGGAAAGCTCCTGGATTGTTTTATGGACTAACAAACTTCACCAGAGTTTCACCTGGCATGGGAGTGAGTAGATAATGTCTGAATTTTCATTTTTGGGTGAAGTATTCCTTTAACTCAATTTTTCTCTTCAGGTATACATGTCATTTTTTCTTGTACTGTATGCTGCAATCTAACTCTTACGGTGCTAACCATAATGAATGGGATATGCGGTGAAGTTTCTAATTATAATCAAATATATTTTCTGTACTCTTTATTCTGTGATGATTGGCCCAATGATAAACAAACTTCACTTGCACACACACACACACACAACACACACACACACACAAATACAAAGAGACTGATTCTGTGGATTTGTCAATAAGGCTGACGAATTGTCAATAAGGCTGATTATAATTATCCAACCAACTCATTATGAATTCATATGCCTTAAAGTTTATGGACCTAGTAGACCTTAAAACTCTACAAATAATGTTTAGAGCAAAAGACAGAACACTTCCTGACTGTATCCAAGGGTTGTTTTCAATGAGGGAGAGCAGGTATCCATTCCGGGGAAATTATATGTTTGAAAAAAAGAGAGTAAGGACAAATGTAAAAAATAGATGTGTGACAGTGAAAGGGGTCAAATTATGGAATAATTGTAATAATGAACTAAAAGAATGTAGTAATATATGTAAGTTAAAGAAGATGTTCAAAAACAACCAACACTAAGAAATTAATGACAATTATGAACTGTCTTTGTTTTGTTTATCTGTTTCTGTATTATGATGTTGTGTTTTTTTTAGTAAATTTACTTATCTATATATTTATTTTTATAATTTCTTTTTTTGTTTGTTTTTGTTTCACAGCTATTTTGGGTAGAGGGTACACATACAGTTTTATGATGTTGTGTTTCTCTAGCAAATTTATTTATTTATATATTTATTTTTATAATTTCTTTTTTTGTTTGTTTTGTTTCACAGCTATTTTGGGTAGAGCAAGGATAATGTTTTGTTAAGTATTAAGGGTAGGCACAATAAGCTTAGGCTTCAGCCTACACCTTTTTTTTTCCGGTCAGACAATATAATGTTAATATAATAATATAATGTTTATTTTGTTTTATTCTTGATGTAGTATTATTTAAATCACTTTCATAACTGTATTAGTTGATATTGTGTAAAATTGACCAGAAAAAAAAACAAAAAAAAATTATTGAGTGTTTGAGATTTTACTCTGAAACAAGGTTTGAAGCACAGCACTGACAGGAAAATCATCTTGGCGCTCTCACAGTGTTTTACCTCATTCAGTCTAAATAAAGCCACACAGCATCACAGATATCATTACAGGGAACATCACTGAATAAGTATCAGGCTCAAACAGGTTTTGTCAGATCATCATGTGTCACATCAACTCATATTTTTCAGTTTCTGAGGAGGATCCTCTTGTGGGAATTCACTACAGAACATAGAAGCAATGGAATACTACAGTAAAGCAGACAGACATCTATAAGGTATATTCTTGATCCTTCCAGCAGAAAAATGTGTGAAAATAATAAACATTTCTATATGAGTATAAATGCAGGGGGGAAAAAATCTGACAGCCCACAGCTTATGAACATGTTTGAGAGCAACGTTTGTTTTTTCCCAGATCACTGTGATGCTCTGACATTATATTCTATCATTAGAATCAAAATCATATTTTCTAAAATAAAAAGAAAGCAAGTGTGTTGCAAGCGGTCAATTGGCTTCCAAAGTTTGATCAACTGTTGTGGGTGGGAACTATTTCACAAAAATTGCCATAACTCAGGAACACATTGTGCTCTCTCAACCAAATGTGGTACACATGTGCAGGTATCACCTCTGAGACAATATGGAAAAAATTGTGTAATTTCGCCGATAGGGGGCACTATAGCAACATTTAAAATTTTAATTGGCCATAACTCGGTGACTAGATCATAGAAACAAAATTCCTTGATTGCTGGATTTCTTGGGTCAAGCCGCATCTATCCATATAGGCCACTCCCATTTCAGCCCACAAGGTCTTCCACCATTTTTAATTTTGTCCAAAACATATTTTTTGCTTCTCCTCTTACAAATTTGATCTAATCTTCAGCAAATTTGACTCTGGACTGGCCTGCTCAACAGTTGTCAAAAGATTTTTGAAATTCCATACCGTTTTCGTACAATTGGCTTTCAAAATTTGCAGGCGAGGCCTAATATACAAAAAATGCCACAAGTCAGGAAGTCGTTGGCCTAACTTAAACAAATCTGGTACATATGTGCATGGGTCAACTCTGAGGTGGCATGCAGAATTTGGTGAAATTGTACCTATAGTTGACGCTATAGTAATATTTTAACTTTAAATGACCACAACACACAGGCTTAGTCTCATTCAGTTGAATTTCAACATTGGTGTCCCTTTGTTTTATTTCCCCACTGTTACATGCAATACCAACACCAGTGGCCTAGTGGTGAAGGCACAGGTCTACAGAGCACAAGATTGTGAGTTCAAATCCCATCATCAGCACTGTCCTCGCACACTGACAAGGTTCTGGGTTGGAATCTCTGCCCTACCCCTTTCTGTCTAGAACCTGCATTTGCTCCCTTTTGCAGATGCAAATGAATTAGTAGTAAATTTCCACTGCCTCCTTTGTTCAAGCAGATTTCATGATAACAGCGCCAAAATATATTCTTGGACATTAAGACCATCGAAGTTCTCTAAAACCAAGCACTCCAAAAGTCATACTGATGATGTCAACTGCCTTCGGAGTTAAGGGTCGTGAGTTCAAACCCCAGGTGGGGCACCAACACTATAAATGTTATTCACTTCCATTGTACTTCCAATAGGTGACTTGTCGCTTTGTGACTGTGTTAGTGCTAATGAGTGTGAAAAGGTGTTATATCCCCATAAAATGAACATCACTGTGTCCAAGGACAGGTACCTTGCCACGTCTTGAGATGGGTCACATGAGGGCACTATTCTCTGCAAGCTAAGGCTTCTCTTCTTTGTACAGTTTAGCACATTGTGCTTGGACCCCGTTCATTACCGCATGCGGCTATATTTATCACTTGTTTTCATTCTAGAAATAAACAAACACTCCTCTTAAATATGAAATCTTGTCACAATCCTTTCACCTGCATCAAGGGATGAAAATAATGACATATATAATGAGTTTTACTGAGAAGAGAGACGGGCATAAATCCCTTATAAACCCATGATACTAACCTTACTTTTTTAAACCTGTGTTATTTTAATGGATAATTAATGTTCATGTAATGGAGAAATGAAGGACATTTCAGGGGTGAAATTAAGGGGTTAGGTTTCGTAGTGATATGTAGGGTGATATGTGCAGTCTGATGTGTGTCCTTCCCTTTCCCCTTATAGATGTCACAAATAGGATGGACAGGTGGGACAAGTGCTACCCAAAGTTCAAAATAGTACTTTTGTAATGTAATTTGTTCTTTCACTGGGTCAAAGTGTGTGCTATTCCCAGGAATAAAAAAATTAACAGGGAAATTGTCCAATCTCCCAAAATCTCCCTTTGTGTATTCCTTCACCACTAGCCACCAGTCAACTGGTTATACATTTACACTCTCAGAAAACATTCACAAACCTGTGGCCTAAATTTGAATTAACAGAAAGGATTTAAAAATGTGCAAGTGAACCAATGAATGAATGGAACTGAAGCTGCACACTTGAAATATGATATTTACTCAAATGTGTTGTTTTTCTTCAATATATTTTATGAGTACAAATACAACTCTGATTCTGAGTGTAAATCCCAACATTCAAGATCTCAGTTTTTTTGCTCCAATAAATCCTTCATAGATATGACTCAGACAAGAATTGCAGAGCTCTTTATATTTTAGTTGGACAGATAACAAGGTGGAGAGTGAAACCTGTGATCAAAGTAGTTATTTTTCTATAGTCTTCTATCTATCCAGTGTACATTTATTATTTGGATTCAGGTGGTAAGAAACCATGAATAGCTGGTTTATGAGTTTAATGAAAGCTTTTTCACAGACGGTTTGTGATTGTTCCTCTGTGGGTCTTCTGCATCCTCTGCTGCTGAACATTACATGGTGCAGATTATAAAGACTGATGCAGGGATGAGCTGCAGTTCTCTCTTATGGCAGAAGAGGGCAGTCTTCACTCACAGTGAGGAAAAGCACAAGGTAAACAAACACTGAGGCTCTGCTGCACCTCAACCTGTATAACAGCTGCTTCACCACCTGCTGAATGTCAAGTTTCCAATCAGTCCATGTTTGCTAACCGAAACAGGAGTTTTATTTACCATTATCACTCTGCTCCAACACAAATTACTCATGCTACAAATTACTGGGGAGAACTGTGGAAAATCAGTAGCTTCTTGGTCCATGGTCAAGCTCAAAGCAGACATAATGTTCTTGTTTGCTCAAACCCAGACCCGTTCGAATCTGGCCTGGTACCTTCGTGGCGTGTCATCCATCTCTTTCCTTCCTGTGGCTTTTCACTGTCAGTTATCAAATAAAGCATCAAATGCCAAAGAAACTAACAAACTACACCAGAGTTTCAACTGGCATGGTGCTTGGTGCTCAGGAGAAAAATCAGTAAAAATACATATCAATATACAATATGAATATAACTGCAGGGGGGAAAAAGAGTATTTATTAATGTTTTGGTTTTCTCAGATCAGTGTGATGCTCTGACATTATATTCTATCAGCCCAGACTATTAGAATCATAAATCATAAATTCTAAAAAAGGAAAGCAGAATCATGTTGGAAATACAAACTAAAAGCTGAATGCATTTCTGACTTAGTCATCTGATGTGTTCTTCAATTGCACCTTCATGACAGAATCAGAAGTATCTGTCATTGTGGCCTCGATAGTAACATCATGACTTCTATAAGTCAGACCATGGTCACCTGCTTTGCTTCTGATGAAGGATCTTTGCTCATCGTAATACATCTCACGATAAAGCTTCTTCTCACAGTTTTTGCTCATGTCAAAGATTCCCACTGCATACCAGTTTGAGTAAAAGATATCGCTAAAGGGCACATGGAACATGACAGCCATCTTCTCAGTGAGCTGGCTGGTACGATTATTGATAAGATCATAAGTGATGAGGCCAACAGCTCCCGCTGGTGCGAAAGGAAACTTGGTGAACTGCACACTCCCCGATGCAGAAGGGCCAAGAGTGAGCGGCAAAGGACTGACACAACGTCCGCTACTAAGGTACGTCCTAGACATAGAAACAGCAGGAGAATCTTAATGAATTGAGGATATTTGGGAACAATTCATGTTAATATGAGAGAGAAAACATTTTGAAAAAAAATATACAGCTACCTGGGGTTAGAAAGGATGTAGTTAGAACATCCATTTTCGATCTCTATGGTGCACTGCCGAGGCATGATGACTGCAGTGTCGACCTGTTCAGACAGACGGAGCACAGAGAAGTCTCTTGATTTGTTCAGAAAACTTTCACTTCTTTTCACAGATATATCCAGTGATGTCAGTGGCCAGAATTCACTGGTGGAACGTCTGTAGTTGGTCCGTGGGCATGTTTCCCTAGTGGATATTGTTTTGCAAAATGCTTCATTTTAATGCATTTGTTTAACGGTTGTTGTTGTTTTTTTGCAAACATTTGATCTTGATTTTAAGGTTAAACAAACCCCCCTCATGGTCTAAAATATCCTGGCTGGCCTTACATATTTTCAAATTTTAACCAACCGAAAGTTCATCGACAATATTTTTTCCCCCCCAACCACAGGTGCAGCGGGGCCCAAAGACTTTGAGTCAACCACCGCATCACCGCCTCTCGCTGCCATGGAGACACCAACATGCAGATTTGCCTAGTGCTGCTTTAAAATGAAAACTGTTTCAGTGACAGGATCCACAGTTCATGTTAAGAACAACTTAAAACCTATTTTAGGGAAAACAATACTTGTTATTTCATACAAATAAAATATTTACACAGTAACATGTCCATAAATAAAATGTATCTAATTGACTCAGTTTACAAAAGACTGGTTCAGTTACACTACAAGAGAAATAGTTCACCTCTACTGTCCTCCCACAGCCTCTTATGTGCAGTACATTGATGTTTTAGGTTTAGTTCATTTTTACTTTCATTTTCTTTTTCAGGCATACGAATGATAAAACACTATTTTCTGCCTTTTTAACTTACTTTACACAATCTCAGAGACATTGGAGTGAGCCAGAGGTGAATAAAGTTCCAGCACTCTGAAACAGTCAATAAGAAGTATTGGACTAATTTAAAAATCATTTGTGAAATAGTTACAGACAGGACAGTGAGGATGCCACAGCCTGCTCAGGTTCCTGAGACTGTGCTGCAAAGAGACATTCGCCTCCTCAATATTTGAAATTATCTACCTTTTCTTACCTGGAATGGACACTTCTGGAGGACGACGGCAAACTTCAACTGTGAGACTTGTAAGTACACCACTTATTTGGTTGATGAAGGACTATCTGGGTCATTTCCCACATTCAAAAGAGAACAGCTGGGGGCTGAACCTCATCCTATAAGGCCCTCCCTCCAGATAATCATTTTCATTTATTTATATGGCTCAAGACCATGATCACATGGTATGGAGCACAAACAAAACATACAATAATAACAAAACGATAGCACACGGCATGGCTGAGGTACAACAAATGTTATTTGAACAGAGGAAGATGCTGGTGCAGTATTTCATTCAAGTATTCAATTCTACAATACTCATTTCTACTTCTTTATATCCTGTTCCACTGCACCGCCAGACTCTCATCTGTGGCTGTAACCTGCTGCACTGCCTGACTGCACATTGTGGTAGAATTCATGCAAAATCCTTTTATGATGAGTCATCATTAATGGAGGAGAATGTGTCAAAACCACCTTAAATGCCCCTTAATTTTTTACCCCTTACTTTCTAATGTAATGAAAAATTCAGGGAGGCAGGAACTATCCATTAATAACTCACTAGTCCATACCTAGGGATGCGCGCGCCACAACTCCACGCAGACTTGCCAAAAATGCGCATAAACAGCGTAAATTTGGGAAAATTGAAAAATCAGCTTCATCAGTCCCTGCCTATGCCAATGCTCAATACCCATGTGCAGTTTCAGATTGATTGGCCAACCCACTGAGGAGCAAAATGGACTCAGAAAGACAGAAGAACAGAGTTTTCCTCAGTTTATAGTAGGATTAATAACCTGTAAACCTGCACAAAAGGCATAAAAAATCCCTTAATTACTAAGGTCTCCACAAATCAACCCATGAATAAAACCTTAAAAAATACTAACCTAAAAGATACTAACCTAAATAAATACTAACTTAACTAAAGCTGTTATTTTTAATGGATAATTAATGTTTATGTAATGAAGAAATTAAGGACATTTCAGGGGTAAAATTTATTTGCTTGGTTTCGTGTGTTAGTGTTATGCAGGGTGATATGCGCAGTCTGATGTGTGCCCTTCCCTTTCCCTGTGTCCCAAAAGGGTGGATAAGATAAGATAAGATAAGATTTACTGTTTGAAAACATTTACTCGCTCACTTCATCAATTCGCCATTACTCGGGCCGATTTTGACAACAAGCTTTAGGAAGGAGGTGAAAACACTGCTGCTGGGCCCCGTTCCAGAAAGCAGGATTGGCAAATTCCAGATCTGTTAACTCAGAATTCACAGAAATCTGGGATTTTCTGTTCCAAAAACCGAGATCACAGTAATGCCTACCATACACTAGAAGACTTTGAAAAGACTTTTAAAAGACTAAAGTCTGACACCCTCTCACATCCAGCTGACATCTAAAGACAATGTGTCATAAGTCACTTTTTTTAGTTTTTAGTCACAGACTATAAGATTTTGCAAAGACTGCCTACCATACACTAGAAGACTTTGAAAAGGGCTACCCCTACTATTCAGAGTTTTCCAATAAACATGGACTGACTTGTGAACACCTCTACAAAGTAATCCCCCTCCTACATACACACACACGTGTATAAAGAGAAAGGGAGAGCCAGCAGGCACTGCAGCCAGATTTATATGATTGAAGCTAGCGATCTTCAGCTGAAACGTACAGTTAGCTCGTAGGCTAATAGCAAACATTACAGTAGCTAACGTAAGCTTTGCAAGTAGCCCCGTTCGGGACAGTGGTTAGCTAGCTAGCTATAGCATATAGCATACTCACCGGGGATTTCAAAGGTTACAGCCATTTCTGTCCACTTTTTTTCCTTTGGAGAGAGCGCAACTATTGGTTGTTGACAACGTTCATGTCATTGAACTTCACTATTTGCATGAGCCAAGAGTAAAGACCAATAATATTAAACATGTTTGATTTTATCGGAACGATCAAGACGAGAAGAAGACTGACTTAAGACAGTGAGTTTTCTGACCTTACACCAAACGATCGAGATGACGGGAGCGCGCCACAACTCTAGCAAAACTCTCATGATTTTATTCCGACATTGGAAATTTGTCTAGGCTACTTGAGTTAACTGACTGTAGCATTTATCACAGAGTTCAGTTCATTGTCCTTTCATGGAAGATCCCGTCGATATAGAGGCACAAATAATTCGTAGGGCTTTACATCGGGAGAGGGTGATTGGACCGCGTCCAGATATTTTATCTTACCCACCTGAATATCTTTGCGAGTGTTACCGTTTTTCCAGAGAGTCCATAATAGCCTTCTTCAGCCTCACATTTCTAATATCACTCACAATGGATTTGCCCTAACTTCTGTACAGACTTTATGAATTGCCCTCCATTTCTTCGCCACTGGAACCTTTCTATATAGGCCTAACATTGGAGACGCAGAACAGCAACCGTGTGTAGGGCAGACAGAAAAGTGTGCCTTGCACTTAAACATTTTTGGCACATTTTTGTCGTGTTCCCTGGGCAAAAATCTGTGAACCTAATTAAAGATGAATTCCACAGAATCGCAGGTTGGTCAGTTTTAACTACAAATTTATCAAACGAATTTAGACATTGAGAAATTAACACCATGAATAATAATCTTTTTCAATATGGCTGCATAGACTGCACCCATATTGCAATTGCAGCTCCTTCAGTCAATGAAGGAGATTATGTTAACAGGAAATCTTTCCACAGCAAAAACGTACGTGCAGGTAATGGAAGAATATTTTATTCCAATTCAAGGCTTCATTTCACAATATTTTGCAACTCATTACTCTTTTCCACTGTCAAAGTAATGTGATGCAGACAGTCTCATCACCAATGTGGAGGCCAAATGGCCAGGGTCTGTGCATGACTCCAGGATTTACCGCGAGTCCACCATGTGCAACAAATTTGAACAGGGTATGTAACTTTTCTGAGGGCAATGTATAAGATCCTACTTTGACTTAATTAGATTGTATATAAAATGAACTGCCCCCTCCCTCTCCGATGTGATTATAGGACATTTCAGTGGTCTTCTCCTTGGGGACAGAGGCTACCCCTGCCTGCCCAACCTGATGACCCCTTACCCTCACCCTGAGCCTGGACCACAAACACGCTTCAACCCGTTGATGTAGGCTACTCAAAACTATCAGGTGAAATCTGTGGAAAATTAAGTCACTTACAACTGCGGGAGGCTCTGATGAGGGAGGCTCCACCAGAACAATTACTCCATCGCTCACTGTGGGAAAATGAAGGTGGTTGGATTCAAAAGATATAAGAGATAAGAGATAAATATTAATTATGAATGTGATAAACCTATGTAGGCGTGTGTGTCCTGGGGGGTAGTCAGCTCTGATGAGCTTCCTTCAGGGATGTCATCAATTATTGGCCTGCCACTGTTCACAGAAAGGGCCAGCTCCTCTGCTGGTGTGAAAGGTGGTGTAGGGGACCCCCACCTGTTTTACGGGCCTCAGCCTTCTTCCAATTACCTACAGAGTGAAAGTCAAATAAGCATGGGCCTACATTTAGTCTGCTATTAAGAAAATGTAGTTAGAAGCAAATAAATTCTTACCAGTTTGAATTAAGTTCTTATATTTTATTTTAATTTGTTGCCAAGTGTGTTTCATGCCTGGATTACACCTAAATTAAATATAAAAATCAGTCATTAGTGTACAATTGAGGCAACATCCGACCTATTACAAATTTACAGAGGTCTGTTAAATAGTTCAGTCTCAACCTACGCGGAATTGATCAAGCCCAATCACTGAAATTGGAATCAGCTTTTGTGGAACCAAAAATTCCCGCTATGCCGTGTCTGGCTCACTCAAGTCAGAATTCAGGATTTAGTTTAGGATTTAGTTTAGAATACCCCTCTGCTGTGTTGTTGTTTGTTCATATCATTACATCTCACGGAAATCTCCATGTAGCACACGTTAGCTAGGATTGGTTACAGGGTCTTATTGCAGGTTTAATAACAGAAAAGGGGTAATAAAATAAAGGTGTACATAATATACAACTATAGAGACAGACAGTGCAAATAAATAGAAATAGTAAGTGCAGATTGGGATAAGTTCAAGGATATATTGCAGAGGAACTTAATATCTGTGTGCAACATCAGTCAGCTGATCATATGATTGATCAGTCAGACAGTTTCACACTGTGACTGGCTGCAGAGACGACTCAGTGTGTTTACATTTTTTCTTTGTAAGCTGAGTTTGCCTTGCTAGAGTTTCAACAAAGTTTCAGCACTTCCTCTCGCTCAGACAGAGCGAGAGGAAGCATGATCAGTGGTCAAGTAGGCGCTGTGGTTTTAGCTATAAAAAACCCCGACGTTTGCAGAGTTTGGTGCACTTCCACTCTGTCACTCTGATCACGTGAAACTGATCCAAGACTTTGCTCTTATACAACAATTTTCTGATTCTTTCTTAGAGTAGGCTACTTATTGCTTGCTTGCTTCTCTGATTTAGATTTTGATAAATTTAAATATTTACATCTTGAATTAATATTCATATCTTGGCATTATTACAGTAATTCATGATTGTGATTTCTGGTATTTAGTCAGTGACTTTTAGGTTCCTCTGTTTTTGATGTGATACAGATTTGGCTTGTTATGGTTCAATGATTTTCTTCTTGTTATCATCTTCTCCATCAAACAACTGATTATTTGTCTTGTGACTAGCTACTGATTGATAAAGATTTCAGTTGATTATCACTGTAGTGATCATTCAACAAAAAAAATATTTTTTCACAATTTACTGACTTTTTATACATCAATGATTATAATGAATTTTTGACTTTTATAAAAAAAAAAAGCAAGATCTCAGGTGTTTTGCTCAAATAATACCTTCATAGATATGATTTAGACAATAACTGCATAACTCAATATTTTAGTCAGGACAGATAACATGGTGGTGAGTGAAACCTGTGATCAAAGTAGTTATTTTTCTATAGTCTTCTACTATCTAACAAGTATCTGTACCAATCCATCTATCCACTGTACATTTATTATTTTCATTCAGGTGGTCAGAAACCATGAATAGCTGGTTTATGAGTTTAATGAAAGCTTTTTCACAGACGGTTTGTGATTGTTCCTCTGTGGGTCTTCTGCATCCTCTGCTGCTGAACATTACATGGTGCAGATTATAAAGACTGATGCAGGGATGAGCTGCAGTTCTCTCTTATGGCAGCAGAGGGCAGTCTTCACTCACAGTGAGGAAAAGCACAAGGTAAACAAACACTGAGGCTCTGCTGCACCTCAACCTGTGTAACAGCTGCTTCACCACCTGCTGAATGTGACGTTATCAGTCTGTCCACGTTTGCTAATCGAAACAGGAGTTTTATTTACCATTATTACTGCTGCTCCCACACTAATTACTCATGCTGGGAGAACTGTGGAAAATCAGTAGCTTCTTGGTCCATGGTCAAGCTCAAAGCAGACATAATGAGTTGAGCCAGAAATTTCTTGTTTGCTCAAATCCAAACCCATTCAAACTGATCACATCTCAGGCTTCCAGCTCCTCTCTAAATCCTCGACTACTAGTTGAAACAATTATATCCCGGGTAATAGACTAACATTAACATTAATTGCTATTGGGGTGACCTGATGAAGGCACATACTGTGTTATAGTGATATCTTCAGTCTGAATCTGGCCTGGGACCTTCGTCATCTTTGATCTTTCTCTTTCCTTCCTGTGACTTTTCACTGTCAGTTATCAAATAAAGCTTCAAATGCCAAGTAATCTTACAAACTGGTGGCAGCAGGACAAACTGGTGGTTAGACAGACCGTTCTGTGATGACTGGCCCAATAATAAACACACTTTACTTGCTTCAGGGATGCTACAAATGGTACTACTACCAAGAGCGCAGACACACACACACACACAAATACAAAGACACTGATTCTGTGGATTTATTGAGAGTTTGAGATTTTACACTGAAACAAGATTTGAAGCACAGCACTGATAGGAAAATCGTCTTGGCGCTCTCACAGTGTTTTACATCATTCAGTCTAAATAAAGCCACACAGCATCACAGATATCATTACAGGGAACATCACAGAATAAGTATCAGACTCAAACAGGTTTTGTCAGATGCATCATCATGTGTCACATCACCTCATATTGGTCAGTTTCTGAGGAGGATCCTCTTGTGGGAATTCATTACAGAACATAGAAACAATGGAATAATACAGTAAAGCAGACAGACATCTATAAGGTATATACTTGATTCTTGGTGCTCTGGAGACAAATCTGTGAAAATACGTATTAATATAATATATGATTGTAAATGCAGGGGGAAAAAAGAGCATGTATTAATATTTCCCAGATCACTGTGGTACTGACATTATATTCTATCAGCCCAGACTATTAGAATCATAAATCATAGATTATAAAAAAGGAGAGCATAAGCATTTTGGAAATACAAACTCAAGGAAGAAGGATGTTTTCTTTTGTTTTTTTCGCTGTTGTTTGCGCATTTCTCATCTTGGAGAAATGCGTGTATACAGAATAAAACATGCCAGAGAGTGGGGGGAAAGCCTGTCCCCACCTGCGATTAAATTTCATGAGCAGAGGCGGGGAAAACAAAAGCATCCCCTGCAGCAAATCGCACCCTGGTCGTTCACTTGCACCTTCATGACAGGTTCGTAAGTATCTGACATTGTGGCCATGATGGTCACACCATGGCTTTCATAAGTCAGACAGGGGCCTTTTGCTTCATTCTTTTTCACAAACGACTTGCTCTTCAAAGACATTGCTTAGTTTCCATAGTTATCAGTTGTTACTAATTCCAAATAGCAAGGAGAAAATAAAATTGCACACAAAAGTATGGGTCTCACTTAATAACTCATTAATTACTATAAACCATGCACCAAAGGCATGAAAAATCCCTTAAGTACTAGTGTCTCCATGAATCAATCCATGAATAAATCCCTTATAAACCCATGATACTAACCTTACTATTTTAAACCTGTGTTATTGATACCCAAAGTTTAAGATAGTCCCTTTGTCACTCAATAATGTCCAGGTCCAATCAGAAGAATCAAAGGGAACTGAGAATAATTCTGATCTCACAGTGCTTGGATTAATGTTTAACATGAAAGCCAGCTGATCATGACTCCTCAGTCAGTCAGACAGTTTCACACTGCGACCCTCTGCAGAGACGAGTCAGTGTGTTTACATGTTCTCAGGAAGATGGCACACTTTTTGTTTCTTTGTAAACTGAGTTTGCCTTGCTAATGTTTCAATACTTCAGTACTTTTAAATGTTATTTGTGCTTTCACTGTGTCAAAGTGTGTGCTAATTCCGGGAATAAAAACTTGTCCAATCTCCCAAAAACTCTGTGTATTCCTTCACCACCAGCCACCAGCCAACTGGTTATACATTTACACTCTCAGAAAACATTCACACACCTGTGGCCTAAATTTGAATTAACAGAAAGGATTTAAAAATGTGCAAGTGAACATTTGAATGAATGGAATTGAAGCTGCACACTTGTCATGTGATATTTACTCAAATGTGGTTTTTTTTTCTCGAATATATTTTTTTGAGTACAAATACAACTCTGTGATTCTGAGTGTAAATCCCAACATGCAATATCTCAGATGTTTTGCTCCAATAAAACCTTCATAGATATGACTCAGACAAGAATTGCAGAACTCTTTATATTTTAGTTAGACAGATAACAAGGTGGAGAGTGAAACCTGTGATCAAAGTAGTAATTTTTCTATAGTCTTCTACTATCTAACAAGTATCTGCACCAATCCATCTATCCAGTGTACATTTATTATTTTCATTCATGCGGTCAGAAACCATGAATAGCTGGTTTATGAGTTTAATGAAAGCTTTTTCACAGACGGTTTGTGATTGTTCCTCTGTGGGTCTTCTGCATCCTCTGCTGCTGAACATTACATGGTGCAGATTATAAAGACTGATGCAGGGATGGAGCTGCAGTTCTCTCTTATGGCTGAAGAGGGCAGTCTTCACTCACAGTGAGGAAAAGCACAAGGTAAACAAACACTGAGGCTCTGCTGCACCTCAACCTGTATAACAGCTGCTTCACCACCTGCTGAATGTGACGTTATCAGTCTGTCCACGTTTGCTAATCAAAACAGGAGTTTTATTTACCATTATTACTGCTGCTCCAACACTAATTACTCATGCTGGGAGAACTGTGGAAAATCAGTAGCTTCTTGGTCCATGGTTAAGCTCAAAGCAGACATAATGAGTTGAGCCAGAAACTTCTTCTTTGCTCAAACCCAACTCAAATCTCAGGCTTCTAGCTCCTCTCTAAATCCTCAAGTAACATTTGAAACAATTATATCCCGGGTAATAGACTAACTGTGGGTGGAGGTTCTTACCTCTGACCGTCTGGAGAACTCTGTATTTTCAGAAATTGACATATTGACCCTCATAAATGCCTTCATTACCTCTCGTCTGGATTACTGCAGTGGAGTCCTGTTCGGGGTACCCAGAAAAGCCCTGGACAGGCTCCAGTATGTGCAGAACTCAGAAACTGATAATTTCATCACTGATCCATCTGATTGATTTAGTGTTTAGATAATGTCAGCTTGTTAGCTAGCTAACCATAGTATCTGGTCAGCTAACCATCACAGTCTGGTTGTTGACACATCTGATTAGCACACTAGCTAAAGTATCTTGTAGCAGTTGGTGTTAGTAGTGGCATGTTGTAGTCAAATGTTAACATTAACATTAATTGCTATTGGGGTTGACCTGATGGTTAAGGCACATACTGTGTTATAGTGATATCTTCAGTCTGAATCTGGCCTGGGATCTTCGTCGTGTTTCATCTTTCTCTTTCCTTCCTGTGGCTTTTCACTGTCAGTTATCAAATAAAGCTTCAAATGCCAAGTAATCTTACAGGGGCAAACAACACACACACGCATACAAAGAGACTGATTCTGTGGATTTATTGAGTGTTTGAGATTTTTACTCTGAAACCAGGTTTGAAGCACAGCACTGATAGGAAAATCGTCTTGGCGCTCTCACAGTGTTTTACATCATTCAGTCTAAATAAAGCCACAAAGCATCACAGATATCATCACAGGGAACATCACTGAATAAGTATCAGGCTCGTTTTGTCAGATGCATCATCATGTGTCACATCAACTCAAAGTTTTCAGTTTCTGAGGAGGATCCTCTTGTGGGAATAACACAGCAAAGCAGACAGACATCTATAAGGTATATTCTTGATCCTTGGTACTCTGGAGAGAAATCTGTGAAAATACTTATATGCGAGTATAAATGCAGGAAAAAACATCTGACAGCCCACAGCTTGTAAGCATGTTTGAGAGCAACGTTTGGGTTTTCCCAGATCAATGTGATGCTCTGACATTATATTCGATCAGCCCAGACTGTTAGAATCATAAATCATACATTCTTAAAAAAGCAAAGCAGGATCATGTTGGAAATATATTCAGCATTTCTGACTTACTCATATCATTTGTTGCTCAATTGCACCTTCATGACAGGTTTGCTAGTATCTGTCATTGTGGCCGTGATGTTAATATCATGGCTTCTGTAAGTCAGATAGGGGCCTTTTGCTTCGCCTCTGATGAAGGACCTTTGCTCATTCTTATACATCTCATGAAAAAGTTTCTCATCACAGTCTTTGCTCATGTCAAAGATTCCCACTGCATAACAGTTGGAGTAAAGGTTAAAGTCAAAGGGCACAGAGAACATGACAGCCAACTTCTCAGCGACCTCGTTTGTCTGATTATTGAGGAGGTCGTAAGTGATGACGCCGACGGCTCCGGTCAGTCGGAAGGGACTCTTGGAGAACACCGCGCTCTCTGACTTGGACGGGCCGACGGTAAGCGGCAAGGGTTTGGTGCAGCTGCCGCTTCTGTAGAACCCCCTAGGCATAGAAACAGCAGGAGAATTTTTAATGAATTGAGGATATTTGGGGGGACAATTCATGTTAATGTGAGAAATGAGAAGATGTTTACAGCTACCTGGGGCTACAAAGGACGTAGTTAGAACATCCATTTTCAATGTCGATGGTGCACTGCCGATGGGTTGCCATGATGACTGTGCTGCGTGTCGACCTGTTCAGACAGACAGGAGCACACAGAATCCCTTGATTTGTGTTCATAAAACTTTCACTTCTTTTCACAGATAGGCAGAAGATGCATCAAGAGTTACATTCAGATGTGTCTTATCAGTCTAAACCACAGTGTGTCTGCAGCAGAGCAGAGCGTCCCATCCCCCACTAACTGAGACCTCAGGTTTACCCTGTTTACACCAATGAAATTCTTGTTTTGTGTTTATAATCTTACCTGAAACCAGGAAGTGACAAATAGAAAGTTCAGAATGAAAACCGTCTACACAGCAGCAGAGAAAGCTGGACTCAACAACATTAGATCTTTTCCTCTCGTCTCTTTGGATTTCCTGTGGTAGAAAGTATCGCAGACTGGCCGGGGCTGTGGCCGTTTACTGACATCGCCTCACAGCATTTCACTTTCAGTTTCATTTACAAGAAAGAGAAGACGAGAAGAAACAAAAACAATAGTGCAGGGTAAGAGGCAAGAAACCCTCAGGGGCTTATTCAAGGCCTCTACCTAAGTAATAAACATTATTACAACACAGTGAAAAATATTAAAAAGACAATACAGAAAATCCAAAAAAGCAAATAAAAAACCCCAAATAATACTAATAATAATAGTAATAGCAATAACAGTAATATTACTAATATTACTACTACCACCACCAATAATGAGTATAAATAATATAAATTTGTCTACATTGTTTTCATTTGTTTGTTGTTTATGTTTTTGCACTGCAAGGTTATTGCATTGGCGTAAATAATTTGATACATACTGGTGACTTTGTTGTGCTATACAATAGAAGGTAATAATAAAATGTTACATTTAATGTTACAATGTAAACCCATTGTCCTCATATGAGGACATCATTCTTTTTCACAAACGACTTGCTCTTCAAAGACATTGCTTAGTTTCCATAGTTATCAGTTGTTACTAATTCCAAATAGCAAGGAGAAAATAAAATTGCACACAAAAGTATGGGTCTCACTTAATAACTCATTCATTACTATAAACCATGCACCAAAGGCATGAAAAATCCTTTAAGTACTAGTGTCTCTATGAATCAACCCATGAATAAATCCCTTATAAACCCATGATACTAACCTTACTTTTTTAAACCTGTGTTATTGATACCCAAAGTTTAAAATAGTCCCTTTGTCACTCAATAATGTCCAGGTCCAATCAGAAGAATCAAAGGGAACTGAGAATAATTCTGATCTCATAGTGCTTGGATTAATGTTTAACATGAAAGCCAGCTGATCATGACTCCTCAGTCAGTCAGACAGTTTCACACTGCGACCCTCTGCAGAGACGACTCAGTGTGTTTACATGCTGTCAGGAAGATAGCACAATTTTGTTTCTTTGTAAGCTGAGTTTGCCTTGCTAATGTTTCAATACTTCAGTACTTTTAAATGTTATTTGTGCTTTCACTGTGTCAAAGTGTGTGCTAATTCCGGGAATAAAAACTTGTCCAATCTCCCAAAAACTCTGTGTATTCCTTCACCACCAGCCACCAGCCTCCTGGTTATACATTTACACTCTCAGAAAACATTCACACACCTGTGGCCTAAATTTGAATTAACAGAAAGGATTTAAAAATGTGTAAGTGAACATTTGAATGAATGGAATTGAAGCTGCACACTTGTCATGTGATATTTACTCAAATGTGTTTTTTTTTTTCTTGAATATATTTTTTTGAGTACAAATACAACTCTGTGATTCTGAGTGTAAATCCCAACATGCAAGATCTCAGATGTTTTGCTCCAATAAAACCTTCATAGATATGACTCAGACAAGAATTGAAGAACTCTATATTTTAGTTGGACAGATAACAAAGGTGGAGAGTGAAACCTGTGATCAAAGTAGTTATTTTTCTATAGTCTTCTACTATCTAACAAGTATCTGCACCAATCCATCTATCCACTGTACATTTATTATTTTCATTCATGAGGTCAGAAACCATGAATAGCTGGTTTATGAGTTTAATGAAAGCTTTTTCACAGACGGTTTGTGATTGTTCCTCTGTGGGTCTTCTGCATCCTCTGCTGCTGAACATTACATGGTGCAGATTATAAAGACTGATGCAGGGATGAGCTGCAGTTCTCTCTTATGGCAGAAGAGGGCAGTCTTCACTCACAGTGAGGAAAAGCACAAGCACAAACAAACACTGAGGCTCTGCTGCACCTCAACCTGTATAACAGCTGCTTCACCACCTGCTGAATGTGACGTTATCAGTCTGTCCACGTTTGCTAATCGAAACAGGAGTTTTATTTACCATTATTACTGCTGCTCCAACACAAATTACTCATGCTGGGAGAACTGTGGAAAATCAGTAGCTTCTTGGTCCATGGTTAAGCTCAAAGCAGACATAATGAGTTGAGCCAGAAACTTCTTCTTTGCTCAAACCCAACTCACATCTCAGGCTTCTAGCTCCTCTCTAAATCCTCAACTAACATTTGAAACAATTATATCCCGGGTAATAGACTAACTGTGGGTGGAGGTTCTTACCTCTGACCGTCTGGAGAACTCTGTATTTTCAGAAATTGACATATTGACCCTCATAAATGCCTTCATTACCTCTCGTCTGGATTACTGCAGTGGAGTCCTGTTCGGGGTACCCAGAAAAGCCCTGGACAGGCTCCAGTATGTGCAGAACTCAGAAACTGATAATTTCATCACTGATCCATCTGATTGATTTAGTGTTTAGCTAATGTCAGCTTGTTAGCTAGCTAACCATAGTATCTGGTCAGCTAACCATAACAGTCTGGTTGTTGACACATCTGATTAGCACACTAGCTAAAGTATCTTGTAGCAGTTGGTGTTAGTAGTGGCATGTTGTAGTCAAATGTTAACATTAACATTAATTGCTATTGGGGTGACCTGATGGTTAAGGCACACACTGTGTTATAGTGATATCTTCAGTCTGAATCTGGCCTGGGACCTTTGTTGTGTTTCATCTTTCTCTTTCCTTCCTGTGGCTTTTCACTGTCAGTTATCAAATGAAGCTTCAAATGCCAAGTAATCTTACAAACAGGGGCAAACAACACACACACACATACAAAGAGACTGATTCTGTGGATTTATTGAATGTTTGAGATTTTTATTCTGAAACCAGATTTGAAGCACAGCACTGATAGGAAAATCGTCTTGGCGCTCTCACAGTGTTTTACATCATTCAGTCTAAATAAAGCCACACAGCATCACAGATATCATTACAGGGAACATCACTGAATAAGTATCAGGCTCGTTTTGTCAGATGCATCATCATGTGTCACATCAACTCATAGTTTTCAGTTTCTGAGGAGGATCCTCTTGTGGGAATAATACAGCAAAGCAGACAGACATCTATAAGGTATATTCTTGATCCCTGGCACTCTGGAGAAAAATCTGTGAAAATACTTATATGCGAGTATAAATGCAGGAAAAAGCATCTGACAGCCCACAGCTTGTAAGCATGTTTGAGAGCAACGTTTGGGTTTTCCCAGATCAATGTGATGCTCTGACATTATATTCGATCAGCCTAGACTGTTAGAATCATAAATCATACATTCTTAAAAAAGCAAAGCAGGATCATGTTGGAAATATATTCAGCATTTCTGACTTACTCATATCATTTGTTGCTCAATTGCACCTTCATGACAGGTTTGCTAGTATCTGTCATTGTGGCCGTGATGTTAATATCATGGCTTCTGTAAGTCAGATAGGGGCCTTTTGCTTCGCCTCTGATGAAGGACCTTTGCTCATTCTTATACATCTCATGAAAAAGTTTCTCATCACAGTCTTTGCTCATGTCAAAGATTCCCACTGCATAACAGTTGGAGTAAAGGTTAAAGTCAAAGGGCACAGAGAACATGACAGCCAACTTCTCAGCGACCTCGTTTGTCTGATTATTGAGGAGGTCGTAAGTGATGACGCCGACGGCTCCGGTCAGTCGGAAGGGACTCTTGGAGAACACCGCGCTCTCTGACTTGGACGGGCCGACGGTAAGCGGCAAGGGTTTGGTGCAGCTGCCGCTTCTGTAGAACCCCCTAGGCATAGAAACAGCAGGAGAATTTTTAATGAATTGAGGATATTTGGGGGGACAATTCATGTTAATGTGAGAAATGAGAAAATGTTTACAGCTACCTGGGGCTACAAAGGACGTAGTTAGAACATCCATTTTCAATGTCGATGGTGCACTGCCGATGGGTTGCCATGATGATGACTGTGCTGCGTGTCGACCTGTTCAGACAGACAGGAGCACAAAGAATCCCTTGATTTGTGTTCATAAAACTTTCACTTCTTTTCACAGATAGGCAGAAGATGCATCGAGAGTAACATTCGGATGTGTCTTATCAGTCTAAACCACAGTGTGTCTGCAGCAGAGCAGAGCGTCCCATCCCCCACTAACTGAGACCTTGTAGGTTTGCCCAATTTGCACCAATGAAATTCTGGTGTCGCGTAAATATTCTTCCCTGAACCCATGAAGTGACAAATAGAAACTTAAGAGTGAAACCCAAACTGTCTCCTATACAGCTCAAAGGATTTCTGGGTATTGAAGCCATTTCCTGTCAGTGTAGTGGCAGGAAGTGGCACTTCCTGTTTGTTTAAGCTGGCCCGGCTTCCCAGTTGGGTGGAGTTTTCATTTTTTAAGCGCACTGTGATTGGCCTGAAGATCCTACCGCCCAGCCGGCAAACTTTGGTGTAAAAAGTAACTGAAGCAGTTGTTTAAACGCCCAAAACTGGTACATCCACAGGTCTCACAAAGGAGACGAGAGGGAGTCATTCCTATGTTCCCAGGGTCCTATGTTCCCCAGATTTATATGGCACATAATGGGAACATGACAAAGGGTCCTATGTTCCCTATGGTTGTGTGTAGATGTTTACCCAGAGCTCTGAGCACAACTGTTTCACAGAACAGAGGGACTTTTTATCAGAGCTATTAGGGTTAGGATTAGGGTTAGGGTTGGAGACCTTCAAAATCAAATAAAATGATAACCACTGGTTTTGTTGTGTTTATATAGCTGTTTTTAAGCCTTGTTCCAATAAAAAACTGGATGATATATATTCAATATTTTAACTTGAAACGGGTCAAATTTAACCCGAACACAATAGGAGGGTTAATGTGTGTTAACAGAATATTGAACTGGGGAACTTAGGACCCTGGGAACATAGATATGCTCCCTTAGAGAGCTAACTTTGGGTTTAGGAGTGAAATCCAAACTGTCTCCTAAACAGCAGCAGAGAAAGCTGGACTCACCAACGTTAGATCTTTTCCTCTCTCGTCCCTTTGGTATAAAACATTACAGACCGTCCGGGTGGGGAAACAGTTTAATGACCTCACTTCACAGGATTTCTGAGTGTTGAAGTTCAAAGTTTTCAAGAAGTTACCTCTTGCTAGTGATGCGCGGGTCAGCACTGGAGCAACCCGACCCCACCTGCAGCTTTTATTAACCCGCCCGAAGTCCCGCTGTTCACTAACGGACGGCCAACCTGCTATTTCAAACCCACTGTTTTTAAATGCTTTGAAAACAAAAAAATGTTTCACCCTGCTCGTGATCTTAGCCTGTAGGCTTGGCTTACTACTAGGCTAAAAAAAAAAGGCTTTCCCACAGGCTAGGCTACCGGATTGGTTATTTGCTTATTTGCTTTTCATTAGGCCTATATTGTTGAAACATAGAATAGACTATAGGCCAGATGTGGGTGTTTTATAGAATAACCAGATAAGATACTAATTTGATAGACTATGGAATAAAGAGACAAACCCGACAATGAAAATGTGAAATTAGAAACGATGATTGAAATCACGGGGGGGGGGGGACCTGTTTAACTTTGTCTAAACAGCATTTGGAGGCCCAGCATTGCACTTTGCGCTCCGAAGTTCATCAACAAGATTTTTTTCCCCCAACAGTGCAGCGGGGCCCAAAAACTTTGAGTCAACCCACGCATCACCAACTCTTGCTGCCAGTTGGTGCCACCAACATGCAGATTTACCTCATGCTGCTTTAAAAGGAAAACTGTTTCAGTGACAGGATCCACAGTTTATCTTAAGAACAACTTAAAACATATTCTCGTGAAAACCTTTTTGAGCAACACTTTGATGTTATTTCATACAAATGAAATATTTGCAAAGTAACAGGTCCGTAAATAAAATGTATCTAACTGACTCAGGTTACAGATTTCCCCAAAGACTGGTTCAGTTACACTACAAGAGAAACAGTTCACTTCTGTCTACTGTCCTCCAGCAACCTCAAATATATACAGTATATATATACATATATGTTTTAGGTTTAGTTCATTTTCACAGGCATATGAATGATAAAACACTGTGCTGCAAAGAGATGTTCAGGATGAGAAGTCGTCTCCTGAGTATTTGAAGTTATCTACCTTTTCTTACCTGGAATGGACACTTCTGGAGGACGACTGCAAACTCCAACTATCAGACTTGAAACTATGCTCCTTATTTAGTTGATGCAGGACATTGAGTCATTTCCTGCATTCAGAAGAAAATATTTGGGGCCTGAACCTCGTCCTGAAAGGCCCTCCCTCCAGATAATCAGATCAAATGCTGGTACAGCTTACAACCTAAAATCACTGTTTCAGTTTCTGTTTCCTGTACACACACACACACACACACACACACACACACACACACACAGTACGTATTTCCATTCTACAGTACTCAGTTCTACTTCTTTATATGTTGTTCCACTGCACTGCCTGAATGCAAAGTGGTAGGATGCTTTTTTGCATAAACTCTATGAACCAGTAATCCCTTAAAATAACCTTACATTTACAGTAGTACACCCCATAATTCATGCAAAATCCCCTTAAAATTAGTTATTATTAATGGAGAAGAACGCATCAAAACCACCTTAAATGCCCCTCAATTATGCCCTCCTTACTTTCTAATATAATGAAAAATTCAGGGAGACAGGAACTTTCCATTAATAACTCATTAATAACTTGTAAACCTGCATAAAAGACATACAAAATCCCGTAATTTCTAGTGTCTCCACAAATCAACCCATGAATAAATCGCTTAGAAACTCATGATACTAACCTTACTTTTTTAAACCTGTGTTATTTTTAATAGATAATTAATGTTTATGTAATGGAGAAATTAAGGACATTTCAGGGGTAAAATTAAGGGGTTTGGTTTCGTAGTGATATGCAGGGTGATGTGTGCCCTTCCCTTTCCCTGTGTCCCAAAAGGATGGATAAGATAAGATAACATAAGATAACATAGGATAACATAAGATAACATAAGATAACATAAGATAAGATAGATTCCCTGGAGGAAATTCAGGTGGCACAGCAGGGTTAGGGCTGGACAGATGCTGATTAATGAGTTTTATTTATGTTCACGTCAGACATCCAATGTGCAGAATTTCTTAGAATATATATTTCACTGTCTGGCTCCGGTGAGAGTGATAGGAGCAGGTGTTTCTATCAGACAGAGCGAGAGGAAACATCATCTGTGGTCAAGTAGGCGCTGTGGTTTTACAGTATAAAAACCCCGCCCAAGTTTGGTGCACCTGCATGCTGAGGGAAACTCTGCCACCCTGATCGCAAGACTTTGCTCTTATACAACAATTTTCTTACTCTTTCTTAAGAGTACTTATTGCTTGCTTGCTTCTCTAATTTAGACTTTTGATACATTTAAATATGTACATCTGGAATTATTACTAATATCTTGGCATTATTAATTCATGATTGTGATTTCTGGTATTTAGACAAAAGGTCAATGACTTTTAGGTTCCTCTGTTTTTGATGTAATACAGATTCTTGTTATTTTCTCAACACACAAACAATTGATTTTTCTTCTTGTGACTAGCTACTGATTGATAAAGTTTTCATTTGATTATCACTGTAGTGATCGTTCAATATAATGATGATTTTTGACAATTTATTTACTTTTTATACATCAATGTTTATGATGAATTTTCTACTTTTATTAAAAATTGTTAAATTCCCCAAGTTGGTTGTTTTGCCTGGATCAATTTCCCATCATTTTGAATGAATGGAATTGAAGCTGCAAACTTGTAATATATTTGCTCAAATAGGTGTTTTTCCTTGAATATATTTTTGAGCACAAATACAAGTCTGAGTGTAAATCCCAACATGCAAGATCTCAGGTGTTTTGATAAAACCAGCATAGATATGACTTAGACAAGAATTGCAGAATTCTTTCTATTTTAGTTGGACAGATAACAAGGTGGAGAGTGTAACCTGCGATCAAACTAGTTATTTTTCTATAGTCTTCTATCTAACAACAATCTGTACCAATCCATCTATCCACTGTACATTTATTATTTTCATTCATGTGGTCAGAAACCATGAATAGCTGGTTTATGAGTTTAATGAAAGCTTTTTCACAGACAGTTTGTGATTGTTCCTCTGTGGGTCCTCTGCATCCTCTGCTTCTGAACATTACATGGTGCAGATTATAAAGACTGATGCAGGGATGAGCTGCAGTTCTCTCTTATGACAGAAGAGGGCAGTCTTCACTCACAGTGAGGAAAACTGGTCACATCTCAGGCTTCTAGCTGCTTTCTAAATCCTCAACTTCTTTGGAGGTAAAGAGTTTAGTATCTTCTTCGTTCATCTTTAATCTTGTTAGGGACTCAAGCCCATATGGCTGAAACCCTATTGTTTTTGTGGTGGTCCCTATTGTATTTATTAGAATTCTTCTTCTTCTTCTTTCTTTTTCTCCGCTAAAAGTGTCTGCAGCTCAGAAACCGTAAGTCCTGCAGTAACCATATTTGGCAGGTGGGCTGCTACGGCCCCCCACTACTCAACAAAGACTGTATCAATCGGCCACATGGTGGCGCTGTAACAAGCTACTTTACATTTTGGTACTTTACATTTTATCACAGAAAGAAAATTCTTGTGTCCCTAGATTCTTTGGAAGGAGCTGAGTCCAACCCATATATCACTTTCAATGTCTGCCATATTGGATTTTCCACCATTTTGATTTCCTCCTCCTCCTGGGCCGTTCATCTGACTCACATGATCTTGATGTGGACCATCTTAGGACTGACTTGGAACACGCAAAATTGCCCACAACTTATTGACTTATCATCTAATGAAACCAAAATTTAAAACACATGTTGAGGAGTGTTGCTTGAGCACGCCCACAACAGCGTTTTGCGTTCTATCTCTAATGGGCGCAACAAAAGCAAAAGGTTTATATCTTATAATTGGCCACATAGATTTTTATGAAATTTTGTGTATATGCTCTAGGATCATGTCCAAGTCAACTTATGAAATTTGGTTGTGCCTGATAAAAGTGGGCATGACTTATTACATAATAACCAAATCTCCATAGATATTAAAATCAAAA
>NW_027280457.1:0-87670 GCF_046629955.1 Centroberyx affinis | reverse complement strand
TTATGTAATTACCAACTTATCCCTAATTATCCTTTATTAATATAGTACACTAGAATATATACAGTATACTAGAATATATAGTTATAATGCCATTGTGTAAAAAATATTATTAAACAGTAGTATATACAGATTCATAATTGCATTGTATATAATTATCAAACATTCTAATTATAATTATTTCTACTACTACTAATAATAATAAATGTGTATTTTAATGATAGTTATTACTATTATGAGTAGTAGGCTAGCAGTAGTAGTAGTTGTCATTACTATATTATTAGTAGTAGTAGTAGTTGTAGTAGTAGTATTGTTATTATTATTATTAGTAGTAGTAGCATTGCTGTTATTATTATTATTATTATTATTAGTAGTAGTAGTAGTAGTAGTAGTAGTAGTAGTAGTAGTAGTAGTATTGTTGTTATTATTATTATTAGTAGTAGTAGTAGTAGTAGTAGTAGTATTGTTGTTATTATTATTATTAGTAGTAGTAGTAGTAGTAGTAGTAGTATTGTTGGTATCATTATTAGTATTATCATTATGTGGGTTAATTATCCTGTATCGGCATGTCAGTCTGAACTCCACTAGGCCATATAACGATAATAAACGTCTGAATTGCCACTTGACCGCAGTGACCCGCCGCCTCTCTACATAATGAAGCTCGAGCCCAGATACCGTGGTGGCCTCCTCTCAGCGGGGCGCGTGCTCTCTGACAATACTCCCGTTGATTTATTCTTACACCGGGCGCGTGTAAAAAAAAAAAAAACACAAGAGGAGGATGATGCTACAACAATGTGGCGAGCGCGTGCCTGCTCGTGCAACCGATTCAGCGATGCGCGCGCACGTACACCGACACTGGAAACCTACCTAGTACCCACCTACCTACCCGCCGATCGAGCGCACGAGCCGACGCACGAGCGACCGGACGACGGAAGTACCAGTGCACGGGCAGGCAGGAACACCGAGGGAAAGGAACGAGAAAGGAGGGACGGAGGGAGGGAGAACGGAGCGGAATTAGTCAGTGATAGAGGGGAGGAGAGGAGGAGAGAGGGAGCGAGGAGGGGAAGAAAGAGAGAGAGGCAGCAGGGTTTTTCTCCCGAGGTGGACGTGGCGGGTCCGGTGGAGTTAGAAGTCACGGGCAACTGAACTGTGGCAGCGGCGGAACCGAGACAGCCATGAACCGGACAAACCGCAGGTAACCGTCGGTATTCAGCAGCTCGCTATTTTCCTCCACCTCGCTGCCGCTTCGCTCGGTTTCCTGCTTTTAATTTCACCTCTTTCTGACAAGATGACTGACTGCACTGGCCGCCGCTGCACAGATTTCATAATTTGACACACTTTCTTTTGTCTCGCAGCCTTGTCAAAGCTCCCGCTGTGCTCAGCCAGCGTGCAAAATGCAAAAAGTGAAGACTGAAGAGGCGGCTAACGCTGCTCTCTCTCTCTTCTTTCCTCTCTGCTCACTCTCACTTTCTTCTCTTCCTCTGCATGCCACTGAGCGCTAGCTGTGGTTAGCTCCCATGCTAGCGTTAGCTAGTTTAGCTAGCAAGCAGCAAACGACGTTAGTGTGATAAACAAGATGGCCACTGGCTAGCCCAGCTAGCTAGACATGGCACCTTGCCCTGTCTTTGTATACCAGAAAAGCGGGTATAAATGCACAATTCCCCTCTGTCATCTCTCCTTTTCACTTTCGGCGCAAGATTCACCGAGACTAAAACTTCCCTATGCATAATGCGGAGGATCGTGTCTTATTCTGAAACGGTTGGAGCCATCCTCTAAACCTATTTCAGCAGGAAAAAAAATCACCGCCAGAAGATTCTTGCAGTCAACTAGTAGTGCATGGTTTGCGTGGCGAGTTGAAAAGGCTACCTGGCTAGCGCTGAATCGACAGGTATGCACAGGACTAACTTTACACTCCGCGGGCAGCTCGATCCGGAGTTTGGCTGCGCGATCAGACAAGAGGCTGCTGCTTTTGCGATGCTAAACTTCGGCCTGCTGTTCATTTGAAAGAGCTTTTGGGCTGACTTGTAGTACTTTGACGTTACGCCTGCCAAGTGTGATACCAGCCTTCCTGCAAACTTTTCAGAGTGGAGGCCACTGCACCGCGGCAGGGAAATGGCAGATTTCAAAGCTGCATCTCAGAACTGCAGAATGGATTTTGCTTTTAGTTTGCTGCTCTGTCTGCTCTGAGTTTGTTTTAAAAAACACTAACAAGCCTGCAGCATGTTAGAATAACCCAGTGCTCTTTCTTTTGAGCTGATTCGTTTTAAAAACATGAATAAACCTATAAGACATTTTTTTGCAGACATCTAGGAGAAGCTTAACTTATTAAAAGTTAAGTTTTTGTCTTCACATTATTCAGCTTGGATATCCAGCCAGAAGCTCAAGTACTGTGACAGTGAGCCAGATTTGGTCGTATTAATTTAACAAGGAAACTATTTAATGTCTAGTAAAAGCGGACAGTATTCTTACTATTATCCTGTGTGTCCACAGCAAAGTAGACTTAATTTGAGCTGCCTGTCCCAATACTTTAACAGCTGAAATGTCAGTTATCTTCATGTAATGATTGAAGTTCAACTGTGCACTCATTTAATTTTCTCTGACCTCCCCCACCTCCCGGCATCCAACAATTAATTTCTCCCTGTCTGTCCTGCAGGCTGGTGCCAGTCAGGTGTGGGTGGTGACACCGGCAGGACGTCCCGGCGACCCACAGGTGTCCCGTTCATCAGGTGTGCCTACGGTCCCACCCACCCCCCCCTCCTCCTCTCAGGACAGGTAGATTCCTCAACCCCCGCTATAGAGGAGGGAGGAACAGAGGAGGAGGAGAAGGAGCGGGTGACCGTTGAGACTCCCATAATCCCAGCAAGAGAGCAGGGAGAGAAATAGAGGAGGAGGAGCGGAAGAGGTAGGCTCCCACAACCAGAGCGATATATTTGTGGGAGGAATAGAGCGAGGCAAAGGAGTAGAAAGTGGAAGTTGGAGAGAGTGAGGAGAGGGGGGAGAGGCAGACCGCTGAGACCCGTGAAACCCAGGCGCTACAGCAAGGGAGGAATAAATAGATAAGAAGGAGGAGGTGGAGGAGGAGAGGAGGAGTAAACAGACTTTAACCACCATGACAGAGTTAGAGACTGAGTGTCTGAGCCTCGGCCTGAGCCACTCCATGCCCTCCGACTGCGGCTCCCCTCCCACGCCTCTGGACCCGTCCCTCCAGGCCGACTGCCCCCCGGGGCCCGGCGGCGGCGCCCCCCCGACCCCCACGCTGGCCCTCCTCTCCTCCGACTGCCCCACGCCCACCCTCAGCTCGCTGGCGGCGGAGATCGCCGAGCCCCTGGTGATGCTGCCGTGCGTCAAGAGCGAGCCGGAGGACTGCGACCTGGAGCCGATCCGGACGGTGGACCTGTCGGAGATCCAGCCGCTGTCCACCGCCGAGCTGGGTCACGACCAGATCAAGATGGAGATCAGCGGCCTGGACTACATCAAGTCCGAGCACCACGGTCACCACGGCAACCACCATCTCGGCCCCTTCCACCACGCCGACGTCACGGAGCTGGACTACAAGTCCAACTACGAGCCCAGCTTGGTGTTTGACTACATCTCCCAGGTAAACTTGTGCAGTCCGGACTTTGGTTCCATATGTTTATACTGATAGACTAGAGCTTGAATCAGAATCAGTTTTACTGGTCAAGTAGGTTCGCACATACAAGCAGTTCGACTTGGGCGAGGTGCGTCGCTCCTGTAGGTCAAATTAAACATGAAAACAACACAAAATCATAAATAAGTAGTATATAAAATTGAAAAGTAGAAATTTAGAGAATGAGTGTCTTTGGAGTATATATCAATATACAATACAATACACTTTATTGTCCCCGTGGGGAAATTTGTCTTGGACACAAATGCTGCACACATATAACTGCCTCCATGCATCAATTTAGAAAATATGTCTATTTACAGTATACACATGGATGTCTGTAACCTGACTGATTGCACTGATAGGAAACACAAACACGTTCAGATTTACAGAATATTGTACTGGGTTGTGAGTGTTTGCAAGGTACATCAGGTGCAACAGGGATATGACCTGGTGAATTGATTACATAGTACAGGATTGACACAGATGTGGGCCAAATGTAACAGCATCACACACACAGTGCAGACGAGGCATACTGTACGACAGTAGACTAAGCAAACACACTATAGGAGCACAATCAGAGCCAAAGTTGCCCCAGTGCAGCATTGATATAGATATAGATGTGTAAAGTACAAGGTTTATTGTTTATTTTTTATTTGGATCCCTCTTAGCTTCTTCCTATGCGGTTGCTCGTCTTCCTGGGGTCCATGAACACAAATACACACTGACAACACAGAATGGGCAAAGGCAATTACAACAACAACAACAAACAATGGCATAGGTAAAATACAAGAGAACAGAAAGGGAACAAATACAAAGGTAAAGCACTGTACTAACAAAAATAAACAAGGGATAATCAATACACAGAACAGAATACGGACAAAGGAAGAACACAATATATCAAGGAATTAGACGAAGAATTGATCGACAGACCAAAATAGAGTAACAAGGTAAAACAAAAATAAGATACAGGAATACAATATCTCCCAACAAATGGACGAGACTGGTACAACGAATTACTAGATAAAATATTAGGCTACACCATGTTCGCCAAGATATCTTTCACTTCAATGTCTGATATAACTGATTCCACTTTAGAAAGGCCCTGGATAAAACTATAAAACTGTAAAACTGAAGGCTACATTTCTGTCATTTCACTCTAAAAACTAGGGGTTCATCAGGGGCACTAAGATCCAAAGGGAGCCAGTGAGCACCTTAGGGTCCCTCACTAGAACAAAATGCCCCAAAAGAGTTCCTTGAAAACCAGATGCACTGAAGTATGCTCAGGGTTCATGAACCCTTTATGAAGAGGCTCCCCAAGAAACCCTCTGTGGTTTCCCAGTGGTTACAGTCTGACAAAACCCCTTAAAGGTTCTGCAAAGTCCTTTTTACTTTCTAGAGCGCAGGTGCACTTGCCTGAAGTCTGGTAGAGTCTCGTAGATGCCGTGTCGTGTGTTGTCGTGAACTTGAGATAACTTGGAACTGAGAGGTTCCTGACTTGAGGAGAGGACAGAGAGACTGAAATGAGGGGGGTAAATCATGATGGTAATGTTAGTTCCCAATAACTCAGTGGTTAGAGAGACCATCCCGTTACCAGAGAGAGAGAGAGAGCAACTACCAGGGAGTCCATTCAATTTCAGTTTAATTTATTCACAAATCAGTTGAAGTACAATCATATGAGACATAATGGAGATATGTGAAATGGGACACCCTGATAAGCTATCTGAAGCTTGAGAATAGGGGCCCAGACACTAAGCAGATAGTATTTAAAATATATGTTTACTAACAAGTCTAGGTTTAAAAAAGTGCATGTATTATACAGTAACATTTACAACCTACAAAACACCCAAGACTAACCTAAGACCCTCAAAAGTACTACTAAATGGTCCTAAGACACTTATTCCATCAGTCTAAACATTGATTAAATAGGTAAGATACAATAAATAGAGACATTCTGGCAAGTGGAAATAACGGTACAATTTGAATGGATTTTTCCTGCTGAAGGATCCTTGAGCAAGGCACTGAAGACTCCCTGCACCTCTACTGAAATGTTTGCATGTACAGTATGTATGTCACAGACCGATTATGTGCCGCCAACGTCTGTGTTTAATATCGGCTGCTCTAAAATAATCCTTGTTTTTCCCTCTAGCCTGGTGGCTGGAAACATGCCAGTTCCAAATTGTCCTGAACCTACTATAATTCTATAATTACACCTCACACTTGTCGTCCTGTAATTGCATGATGAAGCACCGTGACCTCCTCCAAGATGGCTGAATGTTTCAGTCACATTTTTCTACTTTTGTGTCGACCAGCTGGATGCAGGAAAACACGATATGATCGCTGTCAGCCAGTCAAAACCGGGAGGTTCAGCTGATGCACAGGAATTTGTATGTATTTTTTGGGTAGGAATTTTACAACACTGTAATTGCCATATTGCACACAGGCTAATTAGGAAGTAATTTCTTCTCATAGAGATAAATACATGTTCACATTTTACCAGAGGAGTAGGTAGGGTTCAATGTATGTATTTATGTTCTAATTTAAACCCAATGGATTCATATTTATTTAGAAGTAATAAAAATACATAGTGGCGTTCGGTGGGCAAAGACGAGCAGGATAATACGTCAGAATATCAGAAACAGCAGTAGCCCCGTACCTCTGCTATTCTCATTTCAAAGTGAAATGTGTGGAAACCCGTCTGACCAATGAGAAGTCTGCAGGAGGAGGCGGGGCTCCGTCCTGTCAATCACTCCGCCCTGTCACTCAGTCAGAATGAGAAGCGTGTCATTCCTTGTGTAGGTTTGAATTTCCGGAGATCATGTAATTCGGCAATATTGAAGTGTTTGTTATATTTTCAATTCCCTTGAAAGTCCTGGCGTGTTGTCAAGTGCGTCCACAACACATGATCAATCACAACATGATCAATCGCATGTTCAATGTGATTCATTTGCACAGCGATAAAACATAGACGTGAAGTCATAAAAACACTGATAAAATGCAATGACAACCAAAGGGGAGAAAAAAAGGACAAATTTATGCAGGTGACTGAGATTATAAGAATAACAAGGGATGAGATTTTGTAATTTTTGTTGGCCAGCGTCAGGTCAGAGGAGCATAAGAAGGTAAAGAAAAACTTCTTTAATTAACAAATTACATTTTCAAAGATCGTACAAATATAAAAAAAGTATTTTTTCTCATTTCACATTATGATCAATCGCTGCCCTTCTGCCTGTTGTAGGGCAGATGTGTAGGACCCACATTTACAAATGAGGATTATTGACAATATTTCCTTCATTTTTTTCCTCGTAACAGCAGCATTATTCTGTGGTATTTTCTCAGACAAGATGGTGCAAACTCACCTAGGGCTGCACGAGTATGGCTAAAATGATAATCAGTAATAGAATAGTTATTTTGATATATATTGTGATCAATTATTAGTCTGGAAGAACAATTATTTTATTGCACTTTCTACGTCTTATATTAACTAATTATTTTCAACTACAGGTTAAATGTTCCAATACTTCCAATATGCCAGTTTTCTACAATTATTATTTGTGGAAGCTAAAGTCTGTTGTACACCCAATCTCTGTCTGGGACGAAGTTGATAATCCCACTTCGCATCCCTTAAAGGTGAACGCAGACTGCCCGATTTTGTCCGTGTTAATGCCGTGGTAATGCCAGACAAGTTTTCCACGTTTGGGAAAATGTTTCATTGTGAACAATGGTCAGCAGGCTTTGTTCGTTCAGCGTGGCGAGGTCAAGGACAGCCGATCCACAGAGTCCGAGGCTGATCATTTCTTCTCTCCAGTCGCACAGTCTGACATAGAGTGAATGCAAAAGACAGTCACAATCGCACAGTCTGCAAACGGTTTCAAGCTTATCCTGACAAATTACCAGCTCCTGCTGTGCTAGTGTATTTCCCAGATCCTGAGATCATTAGCTGACGGCTGCAAATCCTTTTAAAGACGTACCTACTTACCAACTGGGCTGCTTCTCGATGGCAGCAGGCCAGAACAGCATTCTCCATGCAGTCAACTGCCAGCCCGTTGCTCAGAAAGTCTCTTAAGAAGGGCTCAGGAACACTGGGACATTTCATAATGCAACACCTTATGTTTTGTGTAATATTTGAACATGCTATTTGCTTTTATAAATAGAACCAATGGAAATGCTCTTAAGCTAGTAGAAACCCTTAGATCCCATTGTTGGAATCCAACATTTGGATGCTTTGATGCCTTAAATTTGATATTGCTACAGAAGATTGGTATGGAACCAACAGCTGCTGTTTTCAGATACCCAACATTACACACAGCATTTGTCTGTTTTTCAGCTGGCACAGATCACCAGGGTGGGAAGTTAACTTCAGCTACCAACTAACAGCTGGTAAAGGATGGCTGTGGCTGCTAAATTAGTCTAGTCTACCAGCCACTGTGGCAGGTTACCAAACCTTGTTAGGAAATTGTGTTGTATTCTAAAAATCTACTTGCCTGGTGAAATGGTGAAAGTGTTTGATGAACTGGAGTTCTCCCCTTTGCCCGACACCCTGCATTCTATTCTGTGCTACTTTAATCTTTTTTGTCTCTATCTGACACTGATTTCTGTATTTTAATCACATAATGCATTGGATAATGCATTGTTCCCTGGGAAGAACCTATTTCTGGAGTGCATTAAAAGAATATGCCAACTTCTTGACAAATGAGCACTTTGATCAACTTATCGCTGTGCAAAGACCAGACTGGTAGCAGGTTCACCTCTTTGTGTTCGGAAGTCAGTACGCCTTGTGCTTTGGCGCTTATGCAAACAAAGCTAACCCACGCCAGGCAGTGAACATAAATTGTACTAAATTGTTAGCACTGGCAAGAAACTGAAATACTGGACACAGGTGTTTTTTTTAACTCAGTCAATCCATTCTGTGCTCCATTAACACACCACAGAGCTGGGATTGATGTAGCCAGAACTTCACCTCCATAATGTGTCTTTTTGTCTCAACAAGGGTCACACTCCAAGTCTCAGGCCAGATGTCTGATAATATAAGTAAAATACAGTATGGACAATGTCAGTTGTTCAAAAGTGCAATGGAAAATGTCAGTTGTTCAAAAGTGCACCTCACACTGTGTCCCTAACTGAATTAAATCAGTTGTATTCTCTATAATTTTATATATTTATCTGGTTAGATGGATGGATGGATGGATTGGTTAATTGATTCATAAACTAAGAACACCTTTACTTTTGGACTTTCCAGCCTTCATACAAGGAGGGCTGCATCATCCAAATTGGCCACAAAGGGGAGCTGTGATGTCAAGTGAAAGCAAAGGATTCTAATTTGTTTAACCTGCATCTGTGTTTGTCCCCATTTCAGGTATCGGACACTCTGGAGTACATCAAGTCGGACCACCACATGGACCTGCAGTGCTACTACACCACGGAGCTGGGCTCCTTGAAGACAGAGTACCCAGAACACAATCTTATGTCCAGCCACCTGCAGCGCTCCGACCTGCACCCCAACGGCCTGGAGTCCATCCACATGGCCGAGCTCCGCACAGAGCTCAACAAACTCAGACCGGACCCCATGCTGATGGACGGCATGGGGAAACTAGACCCTGAGTTTGGGGGCAGCGGGGGGTTGTACGAGCTGCAGCCAGCCGAGGAAGGCAAGCCTTCAGCCGGGGTGACGACAGCGTCCGGGCAGGGCGCCGGAGGAGGCGGAGCTAACGCGGCCGTTACCACCAAGACCCAGAACCCCACCGTGAGGAAACCCCGCAACATGCAGGGGGAGAAGCCCTTCTCCTGCACACAGTGCGGGAAGAACTTCAGCACGCTGGGCAACCTGAAGACCCACCAACGCATACACACCGGGGAGCGGCCCTACACCTGTTCGCAATGCGGCAAGAGTTTCGGCCAGGCGGGGAACCTCAAACGGCACCAGCTCATCCATACGGGCCAGAAGCCGTACGTCTGCGCCCACTGCCCCAAGGGCTTCACGAAAGCCGACGACCTGCGCTCCCACCAGCGGCTGCACACGGGCGAACGCCCGTTCTGCTGCGTGACCTGCGGGAAGAGCTTCGGCCAGTCGAAGGAGCTGAAGGCCCACCAGCTCAGCCACACGGGCGAGAGGCCCTACTGCTGCCAGCACTGCGGCAAGAGCTTCACCAAGGAGATGAGCTACCGCAACCACCTGCAGATCCATACGGGCGAAAAGCCGTTCAGCTGCTCGCAATGCGGCAAGACTTTCAGCAACTCCGGCGTCCTCAAAACCCACGAGAAGATTCACACGGGGGAGCGGCCGTTCGGCTGCACGCAGTGCGGCAAGAGCTTCGGTCGCCTCGGGCACCTAAAGGCCCACCAGCAGATCCACACGGGGGAGCGGCCCTTCGCCTGCCCCCACTGCGGAAAATCTTTCAGCCAGTCTGGCCACCTCAAAGCACACGAGCAGATCCACAAACGTGAGCGAGTGGACACAGGGAGCACCAGCAGCAACGGCAGCAGCAGCAGCAGCACGATGGAAAGTGACAGTAGCTAAAAAACAACTCAGTACCCTTTAACCTCTCAAAAAAAGTATTATTCATTTTTTTTATAAATACTATATATAAATATATGTTTTTTTCCTTATGACTTTTTTCTTACATTTTTTCATACCTTTTGTGCTCTTTTTTGCATTATGTACGTGGGAAGGGTCAACTTTGACTGATTTGCTCTTATGCAAGTGTCTGTGAGTATGTACGTACATGTTATGTACTGTGTGTCTGTGGGGTGGGTGTGGTTACTGAGGGTCTTGTAGATAATCTTTATAACTGGTCTCTCTGGTCTGTCTGTACTATAGTGAGTGTAGAGGTGCACCGATACTTTTTTTTATTTTATTTTATTTTTTTATTTGGAGGACCAAGTTCGAGTACTTGTTTTTTGAGTACTTGCCGATAAAGAGCACCGATATTTTGATGACCAAGTTTTAGTACTTAATTGTTTTAGTACTTGCCAATACAGAGCACCAACCTTTGGCTGACCAAATGTGAGTTTTGGAGTATGTGGCGATAGCAATTGAAAGTACTTAATTTTGAGTACTTTGCGATACTGAGCACCAATCTTTTGCCAACCAAGTATGAGTACTTATTTTTGAGTACTTGCCATTACAGAGTACTAGACTTTTACTTACCGAGCATGGATACTTGCAGATATTTGCTCTGGTGTTGTGTTGACCAAGTACAAATATAACATAATTTTGAATACTTGCCATTCTGACAACTGTTTATGATAATAGCAGTTTCAGTCATGCTGCAGAAGAGTGTGAGAAAAGTATTCTTCGAACAAGCCATAACATTTTTTTTTTAAATGTTAATAGGCTGAAATTACATTCCTTTCTTTTGTAGCGGGAATCATCAATAAATCATTCCAGCATCATCAGATAGCATTGTGCTAATACTCAGTTCTTGGTGTCAGTGGGCTTCACCAATACCAGGCACTCAGGCCCGCTACCAGCCCAGTGAAACCCAACACCGGTATCGGTGCACCGCTAATTGAGTGCCATTCCCCCCACCCTACCTCCCACCCCCCCCCCGTCCAGCGATCGCTCACTGTGTACAAATCTTCTATTGATAACATGTAATTCCTAAAAAAAAAAACAAAAGAAAAACAAAAATGAAGCAGCATCATGTACTGGAAAAAGAATTATTAAAGAAACTAATGGCACACCCTGTTTTGTCGTTTGTCGTTTTCCTGTTGACGTTCCAGCTACTGTGTGAGTCTCACACACTCTAATGAAAACTGATCAGAGTTCTGTGTCGGCCATTTTGAGTCTACTGTGATTGATCAGGAAGTGTCCTTTCTATTTGTTGTAGTTCTATGGTAGAAAGGGTTGCCCTGCTAAAGGAGAATAATCTCCAAGTTATTTAAGTTGCCTTTTTTTTTTTTTTTTTAAAGTGCCGGTGTGTTCAATAAAGCGTCCTGTGTGAGCAACGCCACCAGAAGGCTTAAGCAAGAACATGGGAGCAAACAGAAATGATGCAAAAGGGATTGTTTGTTTACATGTTTTTACTCGTTTTTCCTTTCTTTTCTTTTTTTGCAGTGTTTTGTTTTTACTCCAACTTTACCTCCAATTTTTTACTGAGTGTTTCTCAAAGAGCTACAGCTGTACTAAGACACTGCCCTTGTAAAACTTTAAAAAACATATTAATCCAGTTTAACTTTGCTCATGAACAGAAACATTCAGACACTTTTTTTTTTTTCATGTTTTGTTGAGTTTTATTCCTTAAACCATCAGACAAGCAAGCGGTTGGTTGGCACAACGGTGAAACTGTTTCCAACCCGGATGAAGAAATATTCAGAAGTATTCAAGGAATTAGAAGGTACATTTTCCCCTCACAAATCCAGCATATTTTTTACTGCTGAATTACATTATGATGGCTTTAATTATTCCAGGAATTAGAAGGTACATTTTCCCCTCACAAATCCAGCATCTTTTTCCTGCTGAATTACATTATCATGGCTTTAATGAAAGTAGAAGAATATTGTGAACAGATAGATATGCGGCTTGATGAAGCTGTGAAAGTCTCTTCATCAGGAAGGCGATTTTTGTTGAGTGATTAAGCATAGAGGAAGGTGATTGGTTGAGATTTGACTCTAGCCACGGTCAGACAGACGTGCGATTGGTCGGATCAGTTCCGAGCGGGTGTCGATCGGTTCAGGCCTCAGGAGATGACCTCCTCGATGACTTTGGTCACCACCGTGGTGGTGGTGGTGGAGGAGGAGGAGGAGGAGGAGCCGCCGCCGGAAATTAAAGAGCTGAAAGAGGAAGGAGGGAGAGAGACTTTAGAGCTCCGATACTAATCATACGCACTCCACAGGACTGGGAACCCGAACACAGCGGCTGGTAAATCCCACGATTCAACAAACACTAACTGTTTTACCAGGCAACCAGATTTTAGAACAGAATACGACCTCCAAATAATGGATGGTTATGTGCCAAAGTGGGTAGAGTAGGGCTGTGCAATATGGTTGACATCAATATCATGATAATAATAAGGATTTTATAATAAGGATCTATATATCATAATATGGCTCACGTATGCAAAATCACATGTTAAATAATCAAATTAATGTTCATCCCATTAAATTGAATGGTAAAGATAGGTGTGATGTCAGTTAGAGAGGTAAACATTAGTGTTGAGTAAAAAAAAAATCCATTACGCGATAAACTATTTAGGTGCTTTGGACCAGTCGTGGATGAAAACCAGCAATGTTCTCAGTTCATTACCAGATGTTTTTATATGTTTTTATCATTTTATTTGTTTTATTAGTTCCATTATGTGCATCGATAAAGAATATTTTTCCATTAGTGAGAAAGGAATTTGTGAGTGTGGTCCATTTTTCTTTTAAGTTAATAGCACTGTACTGCAGTAACCTTACATCCCAAATAAGCCGACTTAGTAGAAGCAGAATAACTAATTGATCTTCCGATTAACGTCAGTGTCTTTGAACATTTGGGCAGAGCGAGGCACCAACACTGCCAGGGTTTTGGGGTTCCACTCCCACTGGGATTCCCCCATGATGAAAATGCATGCACTTATGGAGGCATTTCAGTTAAAACATCCACTGGTATAAGAATGTAGAAATAGAAAAAGTATTAAATGGCTATCTAGCATTTGGATTGAAACCCTTCCTATGTACGCGATACTGATCTCTAATAATAATAACTTTATTTATATAGCACTTTTAAAAACAGAGTTTACAAAGTGCTTTGACAGACAAAATCAAAAGCAGAATACTCAAATTCTGAATTTAAAAGGCAATAAAACAATAATAAACAGGGATCTAGGATAGGATGAAAACCAAGATAAACAGTAAAATAGAATAAAAGTAAGATAGAATTAAGACAGAGTTAAGATAAAAGACGTAAAAAGACAATAGAAGGATGATAAAAAGCCGATAAAAAGACAATAAAGAGCCAATAAAAAGCCGATAAAAGATAAAAAGACGACATCACATAAAAGCAAGTCTATAAAAATGGGTTTTAAGAAGAGATTTAAAAGAAGTCAGATCCTGCTAGCCTTCTCTCCTCAGGCAGGTCGTTCCAAAGCCGAGGGGAAAACCCTGACGGAAAAATGTTTTTGTCACCTTTAGTTTTAAGTCTAGACTTTGGAGCAGCCAGAAGCTTGATCTCTTCCTACCTGGCGCTCGCCTCTCCGTCCAGCAGCCTCCTGTACTCGGCGATCTCCATCTCCAGCCGGGTCTTGATGTCCAGCAGCATCTGGTACTCCTGTCCCTGGCGCTCCAGGTCGGCCCTGAGGTTCACCAGCTGCTCCTCCATGCTGCTCACCTGGAGGGTGGGAAGCACAGTGTGTGTTCGTGTTGTGCTACATGTTGGCTGTCCAGCATGGTGTCTAAATTTAGCTAGTGTGCCAGTTAATTAACTTAATTAACAGTTGATGTACTTAACTTTAATAGTTTATAAAGATGACTATTAAATAATGTATAAATTAATACCTTAGTTAACATGAACACCATAAGTAAATGATTACCAGACACATTAGTTAACTGTTAATTAAGGGTTACTTAATGCTTAATTAATGTACCCTTATTGTAAAGTGTTACCCATGGATCTTAAGTCAGCATTCTGGGTCGTGGATTCATTATAGCGGATTGTTTCTTGTTTCTTAAGTTTTTAGTTCTTTCTTGGTTGGTTACTCTTTAAAGAATCACAAGTCTGAATATATTATAGCCTATCAAATATGATACATAATCTATAGCATATTTAGGACTTGCAACTCCACTCCGCATGTATGTTGGATGATCCAAACATCCTGTGACGGTCCTGCTCACCTGCATCTGGAAGCCGCTCAGCTGCATGCTGTAGCGGTTCTGTATGTCTGCCAGGGAGGCTTCCAGAGACGCTTTCTGCAGGGAGACAGACAGGGGGCGCCACAGGGTCAGAGCCACAGGACAGGGGGCAACACGGGGTCAGAGCCACGGGACAGGGGGCAACACGGGGTCAGAGCCACAGGACAGGGGGCAACACGGGGTCAGAGCCACAGGACAGGGGGCAACACGGGGTCAGAGCCACAGGACAGGGGGCAACACCGGGTCAGAGATGTTGACTGTCGTGATAATGGGCGACTAGCAGTATCTCAAAAGTGAGAAAATGAGAACTTGTAGCAGCTCTAAAACTAAATAGTAAGTAAGTTTAATTTTAAATATGAAGCCAAGTTTGGCAGCTTTGAGAATTTTCAAATTCTGACAGAAAAATAACATACTGTTTTGAACTAACAGGGACGTGAAGGTGTTAGACGATAACTGTGTACAGTTAAAAAATGACTGCACAGAGGATGAATACGTTGTTGCTCACCTGAAATAGTTCCAAAAATAAAACCTGGATACAGCTATGATAATCACTTTTAAAATGTATGAATCTAAAGACCATATAATAAAACCCACAACATGTTTTTATGACTGAAAGGTATGCTAAAGTGTTAGCATGGAGCTACTATCCCTCAACATAGCCTGTGCTAAAGAGTTAGCATGAAGCACCGGAGTGAATGATCAATCTACTGTATGTTCTCATCACTTAACAAGTAAATTGATCAAAGGGTCAATCTCCTAAACACTTCTTTTAAATTGTATATACTGTATAATCATTAAAAAACAATTGCTACCTGAAATTCATCAGTCAGTACGTCAAAAACACAGATAATTCTATCCTAGGTGTTAATTTTGTTATATATTTAGACATAATTTATGCACAACCAATTCTCCAACGGACCTCCATGATGGCACCAGACTCGCTTATTAGGAGGTCTGTGATGCCGCTATAAGACCGTGGCCTTACCATGCTGAGCTGGGACTGGAGCTCAATCTCCAGGGCCTGCAGCTGACTCTTCACCTCCTTCACCTCTGATGTTGATGACTTCAGGGTCATCTCGCTGGTCGCCACCTCCTTAGTGAGGGCCTCGCTCTGGGAGGAGAGGAGGAAGAGGAGGAGGAGGAGGAGGAGGAGAGGAAAGGTGGAGACAAAGGAGAGGAGGTGAGAAGAGAGAAGAAGAAAGAGGTTAAGAGGAGGAGAGGTGGAACAGAGTCATATGTGCATCCTGATGACCATTGTGATGTGAAATGTAGAAATCTGACAAAACAAAATCTAAACTTTAAAGTAATTATATACAAATAATTTCTAGTGATCCAACCTATATCTATATATATAAGCTTTTCCACTGTCTGTTCTAAACAGCCGGTGTCTGGTCGCTCATTCCTGGGAAAAAATCCTCTGCTGCACAGGAAGTGATGCGTTTTATGTTTGTTTGTTGTTGTTTGTAATAAATAGAAGAAGAAGAACTGGGTAGTTAGCATGAGCAGCGATAGCCACCATGGCTGAACAGACAAAGAAAAGAGAAACTCAAAACTGCATCAACAGAAAAGCCAAGCTCCGCCCACACTGTTTGATTGACAGGTGATCAGTGCAGAAACACCACAGTGATGAGGCTGAGGGACAAAGATGGAGACTGAATTAAAAAAAAAACAGCTTAGCAATGAGCGCTTAGCAACAAAGACATCGGCAAAGTCCAGAAACAAGGATTTTGTGGATTACCACTTTAACAGACACTTGGCTTTCACCTCTCCTGGTGGCTCACCTTGCTCTGGAACCAGTTCTCCAGGTCTCTGCGGTTCTTGCCGGCGACGGCCTCGTAGTGCTCCCTGATCTCCGCCATGACCTTGGTGAGGTCCTCCTGAGGAGCGGCGTCCACCTCCACGTTCACCTGGCCGCTCATCTGGGTACGCATGGACAGCAGGTCCTGCAGGAGGAAGGAGGCTGTGGTGAGTCTGGAGTTCAGAGCAAGGTTACTATAGTTTTGCATTTTTCATTAGTTTTAGTGACTTTTTGTTTTCAATTTCAGTTTAGTTTTAATTAGTTTTTAAAGCGGGTTTCCTCGTTTAGTTTAGTTTTTATTTTTTGAAAATGCTTAGTTTTAGTTTAGTTTTTATTAGTTTCTGTTTTAGTTTTAGTCTTTCTTTGTAATATGGGGTATTTGTCAGGAGTGAGATTCAAAAATTCAAAATACTAGGCTTATGTGTGAAATAAATTGACAAAGACGAAAACTAAAGACATTTTCTCTATAACTTTAGTTAATTTTAGTTAGTTTTGTAAACACACAATACAGTTTCAGTTAGTTATAGGTCAGTCACTAGTGATTGGTTCGGGGAAAATCAGGAGGAGGAGAGGAGAGAGGAGAGGAGAGGAGGAGGTTATAAATTCTAGTTCTAATAACAGGTTTAAAATGAGTTCACCGACCTCCTCGTGGTTCTTCTTCATGTAGGCCAGCTCCTCCGTCAGGCCCTCGATCTGCATGGCGAGGTCGGTCTTGGCCACGCCCAGATCTCCCATGAGCACTTTCAGCCCGGCGATGTCGGCCTCCACCGACTGACGCATGGCCAGCTCGTTCTCATACCTGGAGACGGGTACGAGACGGGTTTATATAGATAGAGTACTTTATTTATCTATGTATGAGACGGGTTTATAGATAGATAGAGTACTTTATTTATCTATGTATGAGATGGGTTTATAGATAGATAGATAGAGTACTTTATTTATCTATGTATGAGATGGGTTTATAGATAGATAGATAGATAGATAGATAGATAGATAGATAGATAGATAGATAGATACTTTATTTATCTATGTATGAGATGGGTTTATAGATAGATAGATAGAGTACTTTATTTATCTATGTATGAGACGGGTTTACAGATAGATAGATAGATAGATAGATAGATAGATAGATAGATAGATACTTTATTTATCCCCAAAGGGAAATTACAGTGTTGCAGCAGCAATTCACATAAATGACGAAAAATACACACAATGAGGTAGGTAAAAAGTCAGAACACAGAATTACAAAATATATATATACAAAAACTACACTACAACTACTATATACTATACAACTACAACTACTATATACTATACTAGGATGTAGTGCAGGCTCCTTCAGTTAATTCTTTTAAAAATAGATTGGATAAATTCTGGTCAACAAAGGATATTTTGTATAATTATAAAGCTGATTTGTGATTATTTGTGATTATCTATGAAATTATTGTGATTTTTTTTTTTAAATTGTGGTATTTTTTTGTTGTTGTATGGTTGTTTGTTTTTGAGTTGTAGAGTCTGGTATGGAGGGTTTATATCCTGTACCAGAAAATGTTCAATAAATTTAAAAAATATGCAACTACTATACTACACTACGATACAACTACTATACTAGATAAAAATAAATAGATTAAAAAGTAGAATAAGGCAAGATATTGCTATTAATGTGCAAATTAAATGTAAAAAGTGCATTGTGCATTGCCAGTCAGAGGAGGAGTCTCCTCTCACAGCTGTTTTACTATTTCAGATGGTCAGATGGACCATTGTTGCCAGTTGGTCAATAAATGAGTATTTTTGGCTCGGAAATGTCAGTTTGAGGAGATGACTCTTCTGTTTTTAGGAGGCAGATACAGTATTATCATGTGTGAAGGTGTCAGGTTTGCACTTCTGAACACACCCAGACAACATTAACAGCCACTGATCCACTTTTTGCAGCTTTCTTTGCAGTTTTCTAAGCAGCCAGCAGAGGGAGTGATGCTCCAGTGAATAACGTTGACTCACACTCTGTTTTCCCCCCAGAAGACCAAAGACAAATATTCATATAGTCTTTTTTTTTTTTGTTACTTTGCATTCACCTTTTTTGAGTGATTTATGATTGTGCTTTTACATATGTGCCTTGTTGTATGAAGTTTGCCAGTGACTTTGTGTCATTTAGGTTTTTGTCATGAAATGCATTCTGGGCCAGGACTCCCACCACATAAATAAAGGTTACATAAAAAAAAAAAAATAACTGCAATAAAAAATGACATATTTACCTGTCCATATCATTTAGGACATTTACATTCTTGATTGCTCTATTATTCTATATCTCAAAGAGTTAAAGTTAGAGGAGGAATTGCCAGAAAGAAAGAAAGAAAGAAAGAAAGAAAGAAGAATCAATGATAAAAGCAACAAAAAGCTGACTTGAGTTACTGACTTGACTCTGAAGTCGTCCTGTGCCAGCTTTGCGTTGTCGATGCTCAGCAAGACCGTACCTCTGACGATGAGGGCATCCTGGATCTGAGAACACACACACACACATGCACACACACACACACACACACACACACACACACACACACACACACAAAACAGTGCCATTAAAACTACATCAGCAAAGAATACATGATCATGACATCTCTCTCTCTCTGAAATCTTCCTTTTATGGTCATTCAGCTTTTACATGGGGTTACCAAGATGTGACATCATTCATTAACCCCCCCCACTGCGAGTTGAGGAGACAAAAAGAGGGCAAGTAAAAGGCTGTGTTGGCACCTTTGGATCAGAATCTTTCAAAATAATCAGAATAAAGTTACGAAATGCATTTGAGTCATTTGCACTTTGGATCTCCGATGGCAGCATTAAACAAACAGAAGTTTTATATTCATGAGCTATCTGGACAACTGCGATCGTGTTTGATGGATTGTCAAAGAAAAAAATAAAAATATGTCAAAGATTTGTGCAAGAGGGGACAGACACTACAGTGTGATGAGAGAGCGACAGCAGAGCCTTTAAAAGGAGCCCTGTAGCTAACCCTATAGCTCACTTTTTTACATATATATCCAAACCATTTACCCATTTACCTCTCTGCAGGCATACTTTACATTACCGACCGTTTTCCAAAGCACGTCATACTTTTCCATATGTTTGAATGTGCTTTCCCTCCCAGGCAGACATTCGTTTCCATTCATTTCCTTACAAAACCAACTTGCAGAGACGTGAAACTCGCTTCAGCTCGGTAATCCATCGGTGCAGAGCCTTTTGTCAGTTAGGCTGCTTTGCGTGATAATTTAGATGGATGTGCGCATTGATTTGAAAAGGCTTTGGGTCTCCTGGCAGGAAGCTCCGGGACTGCAGAGAGTTATTTACCACTTTGTCGGCTCGTTCATGTCGCTCTGCTGTAATTCTGATATTTCTGACATGACCTGAAGGCAGCATGAGACGAGGGGAATATTTCATAGATGTTACACCAATAAAGAAGTTAAAATATAACGCAAGTAACGACCGATCTGAACAGTAACAGTAATGTGATTACATTTGGATTGGAATGCCGTTTAGTCATTTGTATTTTGGATCCCCAATTACAGTATTAAAAATCAGAAGTTGTTTTATATCTATGAGCTGTCTGGCTGCAGCTTCACTCTTGTTTGTTGGACTGTCAAAGAAAAACAGAAGTGTCAAAGAATTGTGCGAGAGAGGACAGAGGCAGGAGGCTCGTGTGAGAGATTTTCTTTTTCTTTAGAGAAGGTAAAACATATCAGACAGTGCAAGAGTTAGTTTGTACACAAGAAAGACTAACATAGGATCTGAGAACAAAAAAAAAACACAAGGGTTTTGTTTGTGTGTGTGTGAGAGAGAGAGAGAGAGGGCATGAATGTGCAGACGAATATACAAACTTTACCTGTACTCTTATTAATATCTTAGTAGCCTATGTATGAAGCCATAAGGACAGTTAGTTCACTGAGTCTAAATCTAAATTATCAGATTATTTGCCCCCTATGTTGGCAAATAATCTGATAATTTGGGCCCTAACCCAAGAATCTTCTTTACCTAAAGCCCCAAAACTCAAGATTCATCGCTGCCAAACCCAGCTCTCCTCACCATCTAACCCGCTCTAGAGCCTTCTGACCCCGCTAACCACTCCCTACCCATCATGCCCCCCCCCCCGGCTCCTTTACCTTGCCCTGCAGCTCTGCGATGGTGACGAAGAAGTGGCTGTAGTCCCGGGCTGCCGGGCCGGCCTTGTTCTCCACAAACTGCCTGATCTTCAGCTCCAGCTCGGCGTTGGCCTTCTCCAGCGCCGCCACCTTGGCCAGGTAGGTGGCCAGGCGGTCGTTCAGGTTCTGCATGGTGAACTTCTCGTTGCCGATGAGGCTGCTGTCCCCGCCTCCCGCGCCGCCGCCGAAGGCAAAGCCGCCTCCACCGCCACCGCCTCCGCCTCCCGCGCCGCCACCGAAGGCAAAGCCACCGCCACCGCCGCCGCCGCCACCGCTTCCGAAGGCAAAGCCGCCGCCGCCGCCGCCGCCTGCTGCAGAGAAGGACCTGGAGGCTCTGGAGACCTGAACCCCGTGGCCTCCCGCGCCTCCGTACACGCTGCCCAGGCTCATGCGGCCTCCGAAGCCGCCGATGCCCCCGCCGCTCCCGCCCATAGAGATCTTGGAGGAATACATGGCGGTCATGATGATGGAGTAAGAGGAAGAAGAGGAGGAGGAGGACGAGGAGGAGGAGGAGGTGTGTCTCTGTCTGTCTGCTCCGACCGGAGAGGAGAGGAGAGAGTGAGGAAGGATGGATCAGTCTTCTCCTTTTATAGGAGCGCAGGAGGGATGACCTGGAGGGCAGGGTGAGGGCAAGGGAGGGGAGGGGCGGGGTGGAGGTGTGGTGGAGGTGTGGTGGTTGGGGGGGGCCTATACCAAAAAGCTGACTCACCTCAACTCCCCTCCCTCTGGCTCTCATGTCACATAACACCCAGTAATTCCATATGTATTCCTTTACTGCTTCATTTGCATTTCTGCACACAAAGAGCTCCTGGTGTAACGGCTGTGAACGTCTCCTGGCACCCGGTAAGCATCTCTCATCTCTCATCTCTCGTCTCTCCTCTCTCCTCTCTCCTCTCTCTCTCTCCGGGGCGTCCTGCCGCGCGGCGCTGTGGGAAAACGCCCCCGGCGGAGAGGCGGCGGCGGCTCCGTTTATCGCGTCACCGTGGAGACCGCGATGCTCAGGGCGACTTATGAGGTGTCAGCGTGGAAAACGGCTCGTACCAAAACTTAAAAAACGAGTTTGTTTTATGAAGTTGGGGCGTTTTTTTTTTGTTTTTTTTGTTTTTTTTGTTATGTGTGTGTGTTGATTTTGTCGCTGAGCAGGCAAACTGGCAGAGAACACAGGCTTCATTCTTCGCAGCAGAAGGCCTGCGGGGGCGGGGGCGGGGGTGGGGAAGGGTGGGGGGGGGGGGGGGGTGCACCTTCACCTCTGAAATGTAAAGATAAGATTCGGACTTGATTGATAGGTCGAAGAGAAGATATGCTCTCACACGTCCGACCCTTCCCTCCCTCCAGCCAGTGCACACATGCAGGCGTCTTTGAGGGGATTAGATGACTTGATTTAGGAGTGAGAGTACAGGAGTGTGTGTGTGTGTGTGTGTGTGTGTGTGTGTGTGTGTGTGTGTGTGTGTGTGTGTGTGTGCGTTTGCGTTTGCATGCAGGTGCGTTTGTGCCTGTTTGTATACATGTGTGCATGTCCATATGTATGTGTTTTTGTGTGCCTTCGCCTGCGTGCATGCATGCCTCTTCATGCGTGTGTGTGTGTGTGTATGTATTTGTGCACGTGTGTGTATTTGTGCATATGTGTGTGTGTGTGTGTGTGTGTGTCCTTCATGCGCCTCACTACATGCGGAGCCTGCAGGTAGAAGGAACATGCCAACACCTTTACGCTTTGCTTGCTCTGCACATTCTCGGCGTCACAAAGTTTAACTGCTGTGCTGGATGGAAAACTTTGACTTTGACTTTATTAATTCATACTTGCAGTAAAGTAGAAAGCAGAATAATTTAGTCCACTTTAGGGCCACAGACCCCCATTTGATGAGATTTTGTCTCTCGGACCCAAATCTGAGAATATCTTTATTGTTAGATATGATTTTGTCCAGAATCCCATGACTATCTGTACTGTAGATAACAGAGAAACTATGATCAAAACACTCATTCTTCTACATTCTCTAATTGTGTTCACTTCTTGTAAATTAAATAATGCTGAAGTTTAACGATTCATCAGTTTGCTGGGGACCCCCTGGAGCCCCCTCAAGGACCCCCTGATGGTCCCCGGACCCCATGATGAGAACCAGCAGGTTTTCCCAAGTTACTTCCTACACATTTGGACAAAGGAAACAAATGAACACAGACTGTATTCTCACCACCTGCCGCAAAACGTTAAGATGTTTTAGATTGATCGGCCTGACTGCAGTGGGCAGAGTTGAGTTTGTCAGTCAGTTTGTTTTTTGCACTGAACTGAACGGCAATTTGTTGCATCTTTAAAGTGCAAAACAAACCTGTAAGTGAAGCAATTTTACAAATATCTTGGCACAATTATTGACTCAAAACTGAACTTTGACGTGTGCAAAAAGGGGCACCAGGGTTTGTTTTGTTTGAGGAAACAAAACACACATCGATAAAACCATGATGACCTTATTCTACCGTGCTTTTATTGAATCGATTTTTTATCTTTTTCTTTGGTGTCACGGTTGGGAAACCTATCTTTAAAGAACAGAAACTCTCTGAATCAGACTGTTAAGTGGTCCAGCAGGCTGATCGGTGAGTCACGGCTTCACCCGGCAGCCTCCCTGAACACCTGACAGTCACAGCGGATAACTGGCTCCATTTTAAATGAGCAGTTTCTGCACAGTGAAGTTCAGCTTCTTCTTTCTGGACGAAGGTTTATATAGAAGCCAAAGAGCAGAACAAAGCGGGATAAAAACAGATTTGTTCCAGCAGCCATCGATCAGATGAACAAGTCGTAGCAACATTGCACAGATGATATAGAAGCAGCATTTATTTATTTATTTAATTATTTATTTTATCTTTTAGTTTTAATGGTTTAGTGATGATTGGAACTTTGAGTACTTTTATTATGTTTGTCTACTGTCTGTGTTGTTTCTAACGTGTGTGTCAAGATGGATGACTCTCTACTGCAAACCAAATCTACCTACAGGTACAAATAAAGTAACCTGGACCTGAACCTGAACCTGAAGCATCAGGAGAAAGTCGGCAGTCCCTCTGCAGAAGAATGGCTCTCTTCTACAAAAGGTTGTTGCACAGATTCTGAGTCTGTGACTGTCAGAAGCTTGAATTCAGTTCTATCATTATCCGAGGTGTGAATGCAATAGATATCATTTCCATCTTTTCTTTTTTTTATTTTGATCTTCTATGATAAAACGGGAAACAGGATAGAGTAAACAAGTGGACTGACAGTTCAGCAGCAGAACAGCAGTCTTCCTCTGCTGGGCGGTTGGGGGTTGAGTGCCTTGCTCAGAGGCTCACAGGCAACACTGATGGTGGTTTCACTCCTCACCCTCTGTCCCCAGTTTCTCCCAGCTGGCCCCGGGGTTCAAACAGACGCTCCTCCAGTCCCTTCTCTAGCCCCGAGGCTGATGCCACACCTACACTATATTTGTAAATAAGGCTTTTTTATAACTGACTAAGTCATCTGCCAATTCTAGCCAATTATTTTTTATTTTATATATTTTCTTTTGAAGTCATTAGAGAGAGACGAGGCAGCTCAGCAGCAGATGCAGGAGAAATGTTCACTTCTCTAACTGCCGTCTCATTTACTATAACGCTGTGTTGCCAAATTCGGTTTATGAGTAAATCCAAGCCAAAGCTGTGATTCATAGATCCTCTTGACATCAGAATCAGCAGTTTTCGTTGTTGTTCTCCAATTTCCTTGTGTAGAGTTCAATTCCAAAACACATAAAAAAAATCCTGACCTGAGGTTCAATATTTAATATCTCTAAAAATACAGAGGATGCCTTCCATCAGACAAAATGACTATCCTTAAAAGCCTCTCCTTTAAGAATGACGACTTTAAAAAGTACCATAAGTTGTGTTGTTTGTTTCAGGTTAGTATCATGGGTTTTTAAGGGATTTATTCATGAGTTGGTTCACAGAGACGCTACAGAAATTAAGGGGTTTTTCATGCCTTTTGTGCAGGTTTGCATAGTTATTAAGGGGAAATTTGATGGAAAAGTCCAAGTCTCCCTGAATTTGACATTAAATTAGAAAGTAAGGAGTCAAGATTAGGGCGGTGTTTAAGGAGGTTTCGATTGGACCTCCTCCATTAATAACTCCCTTAATTAATTTTAAGGGGATTTTGCACGCATTCATGTAAATTAATGAGAATGTAAGGTTATTTTAAGGGATTACTGGTTTGCAGAGATCTCAGATTCTTCTCTTGCTCATGCTTGATTTTTTTTGGGGTGGCTGAAAACTTCTGTGTGTATTTTTGCATTGCGTTAATATGGACCGTCACCCTCGAGGTGAAGAAAGAGATTGTGTAACGGCAGGGATTAATGAGTGTGTGCATTTGACTTTCGGCTTGACAGCCAGCTGCAGGCTTGGGAGGGGCAGAGAGTGTAACGGGGCGAAGCGGGGTAACAGAGGGGGCAAAACAGTGAACCTTAGTCAATGTCCTTCTTATATTTACACTGTAGCGAGCTTAAGGCATTTAGGTGACGTTCCTGTGCAGAAAGAGCGAGCAGGTAGAGGTTCAGTGACTTGCTTTAACACACTTCACCAGGACACTTCACCAGTGTGTGTGTGTGTGTGTGTGTGTGTGTGTGTGTGAGGCTCCTCCAGGCTTCCAGTCTCATTCCTGAGCAGGCAGCGCCTCTCCTCCGGGGCTCCAGCACATTTTGTTTTGCTCTTCATAAATATCAGCCTCTCCAGCTTTCTGAGTGAGTTATGGCAGTGAGAGAGCGAGAACAAGCCTCAGGAGTAAATATGACTCGATTCACACAAAACCAGAGCAAACCTGACTGATCGGGAGAGCGGTGAGAAACACAGGTGATGTGATAAAACAGAGAAAGAGAGAGAAAAGCACTGATTTGCACGGGATCAATCAAAAGTAAAAACCAAGAGGCTTATAAAGAGCATCTAAAAAAATAAATAAAATCACTCTCTGCTGAGCTGCTCTGAATGCCAACATTATTTCAGTTTTAACAGTTTAATTATATAGTTGATGATGATGATGGTACGGTAGAGGATCCTCAACTCCAAAAATCAAAGATAGAGTGAGGAGCGGAAAATGCTCCAAAACAAAAAGAAAAGAGAAAAACAGCAGAAAACCTTGAAGAATAACCACCGTGCTTGACAAATGGAAGAGTATAGCAGAATAGAATAGAATAGAGCAGAGCAGAAGAGTAGACTTTAATACAATCTAATAGAATATAATAGAATACTGTAGGACAGAACAGAGTATTTCAGAATTAAGTGTAGTAATTCCAGTCAGTGACCAGCAGGGGGCGTCATTATAAAGCAGAACTTGGTCGTCATCTTGATGTTTTGTTTTTTTTTTGTTTGAAGGTAAAATGTATTTATAATCCCACCTGCACAAATCTGCACAAGTCATTTTTTTCTCAGCTGTTTTTTTTTCCTCATTTCTTTTGTCATGTTTTTATTGCTTCACTTCTGTGTTTATCACTCTGCAAATAAGCTAAAACTGAACTAAATACATAAAAAAATAAAAAAATAAATAAAAAAAATGTTGGTTGAGGTCCAGCTGAATTTGATTTAAAATGTATTCACAACCTGGAGAAAAACACTTGATTCTATGCTCATGAAATTTAATATAAATATAGTATATGTGACAATTTTGTTATTCAATTATGGTCCAGTGATTCAGCAGGTGGTTGCCAGCTAAATGAACAGTGGTGTGATAGTGAATCCCTTAATGTTAAACTGAGCAGACACACAACACAGCGGGTGTTTCAGACTGCTTTTATTGCTTTGATTGGCAGGTCAGACTCGACAGTGAACCGGCTGAATCCGGATCATAATCTCTTGTTTCCTGTCGTCTCGCTCCTCCGTCCCGGGGCGGCTCAGCGGTTGAGGTAGGACGAGGATGAAGACGAGGAAGAGGAGATCACCTTCCCATCAACCACCTCTTCCACCACCACCACCCTCCGGGTCGTCGAGGACGAGGAGGAGGAGGACATGGAGACGCTGTCGGCCAATCAGAAAAAAAAACACACCCGTCAGACCGTTAGCTATAGTCTCCACATCGATCAAAGCTTGAAATGAATCTCGATTGAATTTGACTGGCAGGATCTTGAATAACGAAGAACACAAACATGAATTTCCCTAAAATCAGAGCAATCTAGCTTATGTATTTTAGACCTTTTAGTTTAGTTTTCAATCCGTTTTAATGGCGTTCCGGAGGCCGTGGACCCGTTAAGTCTCACCTGCTGCTCGCCTCTCCGTCCAGCAGCCTCCTGTACTCGGCGATCTCCAGCTCCAGCCGGGTCTTGATGTCCAGCAGCATCTGGTACTCCTGTCCCTGGCGCTCCAGGTCGGCCCTGAGCTGCACCAGCTGCTCCTCCATGCTGCTCACCTGGAGGAGGAGAAGAAGAAGAAGAAGAAGAAGCAGAAGAAGAAGAAGAAAATGGTGAGGAAGTATACGAGGACAAGAACAAGATTTACGGGTAACACTTTACAATAAGGGTCACTAAGTTAAAGACCCTATAGACAACTTTTTTGCTTTAACTTATCATTATGAAGTAAATGTTGATTGCACAGTGTAATGCTATAGAATAATGACACCATCTGCGTTTAGATTGGTTCCCTATAAGCCTCGCTTTCACTATGCAATTCTGTCTGCCACCGGGTACGATCTCCTGGGAGAAGGAAGGCTCGACTTACGGCACAAAGGAAGTGCGTCATCCATCGCGCAACCAAAAGAGGAATTGGGATAGGTTTTCCCCGGTAGCTATCGGTAGCGTTAGCCATGTTGCTAACGCTAGCAGCCAGAAAATGAACCAGGAGCTACAAGGAAGCCAGGACCAGCCAGAAACAAACGTCTATGTTTGTTTCTGGAACAAAAGAAACATACATCTAACTATGTTTGTTTCTGGCTGCTAGCGTTAGCAACGTTAGCCATGTTGCTAACGCTAGCAGCCAGAAACAAACAAATGATCCATTGTCCGTTTGATAATCTAAACAAAGAACACGTTTTCTTGCAGTGGCCTTTCTAAAAATGAGCAGTGGTGAAAGTTATTATATTGTGTTATGATCAAGGAGTTGATAAGCAGACGGATGGTTTGTTCTGTTGCACAGAGCTAGGCTCTAATGGAAAGAGATCCGGTTGTCTTTGCGACAGCGGCTCAAACAACAAAACCACTTGGAAACACTAGGGGGGGACAACGGGGGGAAAGTTGAAAAGTTGTCTGTATCCACTTTAAGGGTGAGTTAATGCTTAATAAGCTTTAACTAACCCTTAATTAACAGTTAACTAATGTGCAATTTACTATTGGTGTTCATGTTAACTAAGGTATTAATTTATACATTATTTAATAGTTTATAAAGATGACTATTAAATAATGTATAAATTAATACCTTAGTTAACATGAACACCATTAGTAAATGACAGTGGTGGAAGAAGTACTGAGATCTTTTACTTCAGTAAAAGTAGCAATACAACAATGTAAAGATACTTCATTACAAGTAAAAGTCCTGCATTCAAAATCTTACTTAAGTAAAAGTACATAAGTATTGGCAGCAAAATGTACTTAGAGTATCAAAGTAAACGTACTCATTATGCAAACTGTCCCCATTTAGAGAGTTATATTTTTCATAAATTATTGGAATATTAATACTGATTTATTGACATACATGTACATGTAAGCAGCATTTTAAAGTTGTCAACGTGAAGCTAATCTGAACAATTTTGCTATACTTTTGGGTAGTCTAATCTATAACAATGCTATTTTATAGTTATTTTATAAAGATGATCAAATGTTTTAAATATAAAATATTGATCTGAAAAATAACTAGTAACTATAGCTGTGAAATAAATGTAATGGAGTAAAAAATACAATATTTCCCTCTGAAATGTAGTGGAGTATAAGTACAAAGTAGCATAAAATGGAAATACTCAGTAAAGTACAAGTACCTCAAAATTGTACTTGAGTAAATGTACTCAGTCACTTTCCACCACTGGTAAATGATTACCAGACACATTAGTTAACTGTTAATTAAGGATTAGTTAATGCTTATTAAGCATTAACTAACCCTTAACTTAGTGACCCTTATTGTAAAGTGTTACCGATTTCCCTTCATCAATGACAAAAGTCTGACTAGCAATAAAATAAAACGGTTTAACACTGATATGAAATCCTTAAAATGAAGATGATTAAAGTATCGGAGCCTCTTACCTGCATCTGGTAGCCGGACAGCTGCATGGAGTAGCGGCTCTGTGTCTCAGCCAGAGTTCCCTCCAACGACGCTTTCTGCAGGAACATTTCAATACCGAGCAAGTCAGCGTGTCACTGTCATTCAAGTCTTATAGAGGCTCTTTTTTTTTGGAAGAGGGCCATTTTTTCATCTCTGAACACGATGTCAACAAAACAACAGATCAGCAGAACCGGACTGTGACACTCACCATGCCCAACATGGACTGCAGCTCGATCTCCAGAGACTGCAGCGTGCGTTTGACTTCGTTGACCTCTGACCTGGACGTCTGCAGGGTGACCGTCTGGGTGACCACTTCCTTGTTCAGCGTCTCTGTCTACTCACCACAAACACACACACACACACACACACACACACACACACACACACACACACACACACACACACACACACACACACACACAGGTTTGACTCCAACAACCTCTGTCTTTCCCATCTCTCCCATCTCTGACTTCTCTTTACGGTTCACTGATAAATAACGGAGAAATGTCCTAAAAAGATAATCACTAACTATTCAATAACTTGGAACGCGTTGGAGTAGCACTATTGTTGGAGCGGCTAACAAAACAGTATTGAACAGGAATTTTCAATCAAAACTGGCCTGTCACCCACCTTGGCCTGGAACCAGCCCTCCAGGTCTCTCTGGTTCTTGGCGGCGACGGTTTCGTAGTGCTCCCTGATCTCCGCCATGATCTTGGTGAGGTCCTCCTGAGGAGCGGCGTCCACCTCCACGTGGACCTGGCCGCTCATCTGGGCTCGCATGGCCAGCAGCTCCTACAGCAACACACACACACACACACACACACACACACACACAGGACAGGAGTTTTAGTCATAGGTCATTCTTTCTTTATTAGCAGATGGAGTCACACTCCTCATACCTCTGGGCAATTTAGAGTCTCCAATCCACCTGCAGGTCGATCTGCATGTCTTTTAAATGTGGGAGGAAACCCACCTGAACACGGGAACACGGGAAGAACATGCAAACTTCACACAGAAAGGGCCGAGGCTGGTGGTCGATTGTTCTTGCTGACAACTTGCTAACTGCTAAGCCAGTTTAGTTTAGTTTAGTTTAGTTTAGTTTAGTTAAATTGAGAAGGTTCAGAGAAATTTCAATAAATAAATAAATTAGTTTAGGGGACAAAATGGATGATAAACACATACGTTTATAAAAATGACTAATTACTGGCTATCTGCTGTTGGCTCGTTGGTTGGCTGTTTGGTGCCAGGTGATGTCACCACCTGTTGTACTCTATAGAAAGTGACATCACCTGGCACCAAAGATCAGCCAACAGCAGAAGGCCAGTTGCAGACTGTAGATGTCAGTCCAACCTGAAAAGTCATCTGTGTGTGGTTTCCCTTTAATTACACGGCAACACACAATCGTTGCAGTATGACAACTCCATTAGCGAATAAAAGACAAATTAAAGTTGTGGTTTGGTAAATAAAGGAAGGAAAACAAACTCTTTTATGAGCCTTTTTTTCTAGTTTTCTGCTATCTGACTGGTTCCGGTGTGTAAGCTGTACTGTGTGGAGGAGCCGTTTGGTACAGACCTCCTGGTGGTTCTTCTTGAGGAAGACCAGCTCCTCCTTCAGGCCCTCGATCTGCATGGTCAGGTCGGTCTTGGCCATGCTGAGCTCGTCCAGAACCCTCTTCAGCCCGCCGATGTCGGCCTCCACCGACTGACGCATGGTCAGCTCGTTCTCATACCTGCAGAGAGGTTTGGATTTAGTTCGTCTTGGTTGAAACAGGCAGGAAATATATTTTTTTTTAAAAAGACAAAATCTAAAGACAGCAGAGGAGAGGGAGAGAGAGGAAAGGAGGAGAGGAGGAGAGAGATGAGAGGAGAGGAGGAGAGAGAGGAGGAGGAGAGAGATGAGAGGAGGAGAGAGAGGAGAGGAGGGAGGAGAGAGAGGAGAGGAGAGGAGAGGAGGAGAGAGAGGAGAGGAGGGGAGGAGAGAGAAGAGGAGGAGAGGAGAGGAGGAGAGATGAGAGGAGGAGAGAAGAAGAGGAGAGAGGAGAGGAGAGGAAAGGAGGAGGAGAGGGAGGAGAGAGAAGAGAGGAGAGGAGAGAGAGGAGGAGAAGAAAAAAGGAGAAGAAAGAAAGGGGTGGAAGAGAGGAGAAAGTGGAGAAAGGGGAGGAGAGAAGAAGAAAGGGGGAAGAAAGAGGAGGAGAAAAGAGTAGAAGGGAGGTGTGATGCATAGCTGCTATACAGGTGCTACTTATCTAGATCTGTTATCTGTTATCTGTTATCTGTTATCTATCAGTTATCTGTTATCTGTTATCTATCAGTTATCTGTTATCTGTTATCTGTTATCTGTTATCTGTTATCTATCAGTTATCTGTTATCTGTTATCTGTTATCTATCAGTTATCTGTTATCTGTTATCTGTTATCTATCAGTTATCTGTTATCTGTTATCTGTTATCTATCAGTTATCTGTTATCTGTTATCTATCAGTTATCTGTTATCTGTTATCTGCACTGGCAGATGCCCAGCTGGCTCTCAAGCCTCTAAACATTATAGGATCAATACCTGCAGGGCCGTTCTTCACTGCCATAACTCCATTATTGATTCAACAGTTAGCAACACAAAGTCAGTAACACTTTACAATAAGGTACATTAATAACTAACAGTTAACTAATGTGTCTGGTAATCATTTACTAATGGTGTTCATGTTAACTAAGGTATTAATTTATACATTATTTAATAGTCATCTTTATAAACTATTAAATAATGTATAAATTAATACCTTAGTTAACATGAACACCATTAGTAAATTATTACCATACACATCAGTTAACTGTTAATTAAGGGTTAGTTAATGCTTAATAAGCACTAAGGGTTAGTTAACATTAACTAAGCTCTTAATTAACAGTTAACTTACCCTTAATTAATGAACCCTTATTGTAAAGTGTTAGTGAAAAGTCTTAAATCAGCCCGCATGTGTAATACACACATGAGAAATTATTACAAGGAACATGTCAAACTGGCTCACTTCAATAGCTTAGCAACCAGTTCTGATGCCTGGCTAGAGCTGCATTGTGCTAAAATGTTCACAGATGTTGTATTGCATTTTTTCTTTTGTGTGTGTTTTCTATCATTCCATCATTATATAGTGATAGTGTGTTTCTTTATCCCTTCACTTATTTATTTTCTTTATATGTGCGCAGTAAATAACTAAACCCAAACTAAAAAAAAAAAGGGTTTTATTTGTATTCATGTGTTATATGTGGTAGGTGGTAGGCAGTTCTGTCCCGTTATGTGAAATGATTTGTAACTGTGAAAAGAAAAAGAAAACGTGTGGCGGAGAACGCGCTATTTGACCAACCAGATGGCTTAACTGCTACTCCCTGTTGCTTCATGCATCCAAAACCACTATGACAGGAGATTAGAGATGCGGTTGGGATGATTCCACATCAAAGGCAACATCAGCTTGACTCACCGCAGGTTACAGAGTGATGCATGATCCAAACAAAGTGGTTTGACACAAAATCATAAAATTTTGACAGAACGTATCCTCTATATTCAGGAGATACTGAATGATGAAGATCAGGTAAAACTGAACTAAACTGAACTGATCTTTGAAAATGATTGGTAGAACAAAATCAGAACAAATTATTATAGGATTTGTTGTGAAAGAGTAGTGGGTACCTTAAATTATTGTCTGGTCTTTTACAGACTGGAACCTCTATATTTTCTAGATATTGAAAGATACACTGAAAGTCATGATTCATTTCCAAAATGGGGTGTTTTGAAATCCCAAACACTGCTTATCTTTTCTTTACACGTGGAAGGATGGAAGGACCACAGCTTTTCTGTCATACACATTTTAAAGTTGAAAAAGTAGACTAGATTGATTATTTATTTATTTGTTTATTTAATTATTTATTTAAGCATTTTGAAAGTAATAAGACAAGCACACAACCACTGCTACTACTACTGCAACTACTTCTACTATTACTACTACTACTACTACTACTACTACTACTACTACTACTACTGCTAGCACTACTACTACTACCACTACTACTACTACTACTACTACTTCTACTATTACTACTACTACTACTACTTCTACTATTACTACTACTACTACTACTTCTACTATTACTACTTCTACTGCTAGTACTACTACTACTACTACTACTACTGCTACTATAACTACTACCACTACTACTTCTACTATAACTACCACTTCTACTATTACTACTACTACTGCTAGTACTACTACTACTACGACTACTACTACTACTGCTAGCACTACTACTACTACCACTACTACTACTATTATACTACTACTACTACTACTACTACTACTACTACTTCTATTATTACTACTACTACTGCTAGTACTACTACTACTACTACTACTACTACTACTACTACTACTTCTACTATTACTAGTACTACTGCTAGTACTATTACTGCTACTACTACTGCTACTACTTTCACTATTACTACTCCTACTATTACTACTACTAGTAGTACTGCTAGTACTACTACAAGATAAAACTACTACCACTAATAACAATAATAATCATCATAATAATAGAGGAATATTACTTCTACATTATTCCTTTATTTATTCAATCCTTCATTGTTTCTCAGTGAAATGAGAAGTGTTTGGACTCACTTCATCCTGAAGTCTTCTGCAGCCAGTCTGGCGTTGTCGATGCTGAGGTGGATGGAACCGTTTCGCCGGATGGCTTCCTGGATCTGGAGACAGAAAGGGCCTGTTCACTACCCAGTATGGGTTAATGGGGTTAGGGTTAGGGTTGGGACAGATGGTCACATGTCCTACCTCTTTCCATTCTCTCTACCTCTCTCCTTAGGGTTAGGGTTAGGGTTAGGGTTGGGACAGATGGTCACATGTCCTACCTCTTTCCATTCTCTCTACCTCTCTCCTTAGGGTTAGGGTTAGGGTTGGGACAGATGGTCACATGTCCTACCTCTTTCCATTCTCTCTACCTCTCTCCTTATCTTTAGATTTGTGAGAAGTGTAAGTTTCTCTGGGTGAGAGCATCGGCTGAGTGCTTGAAAGGTAAATGTGGATGTTGGCAGAGATAAAGAGACAAACTACTAAATTACTCATACCCATTTTCAGAGCATATTTTTTACCTTTTTTAAATCAAGGGAAGGCTTTCTTTTCCAGCTACTCCCTGCTTCACTTCACTACACTTACAGTCAGTCACACATGATGAGCATTACCTTTGGATGTCATCCACCTCAATACTAAAGAACAAGAGGAAGAAGAAGGGCATTACCGTCGCTGTGATGTCGGAGATGGTGACGCTGAAGGCGGTGTAGTCCCTGGTAGCCGGGCCGATCTTGCTCTCCATGAACTGCCTGATCTTCAGCTCCAGCTCGGCGTTGGCCTTCTCCAGGGTGCGGACCTTGACCAGGTAGGTGGCCAGACGGTCGTTCAGGTTCTGCATGGTGAACTTCTCGTTGCCGATGAGGCTGCTGTCCCCGCCGGACATGCTGAAGCCACCGGAGGAGGAGAAGCCCCCGCCGAAGCCACCGCCGGCGGAGAAGGAGCGGGAGGAGCTGGAGATGCGGGTCCCTGAGCCTCCTGCTCCACCGTACACGCTACCGGCCCTCATGGCCACCATGCCTCCGCCGCCGCTCATGGACATGCGGCTGCTTGCTCCCATGGAGCCTCCTACCATGGAGCCTCCTCCCATGGAGCTCCTCATCGAACTAGTAGAGGAACGCACGCTGTAGGAGGTCATGGCTGCAGTGACGAATGGATGCTGTCTTTCTGCTCTGGCTGGAGACGGAGAGAAAGAGAGAGAGGAGTGAGGAGCTGAAGGACTCTCGCTTCCTTTTTAAACCATCCGGAGTCAAGGAGCTGTCAATCACTTGGAAATACCACAAAGGCAGATCAGGCACGGAGCCAAGTAGTCGAGCTGGATGAGAAACCGCCCGCAAAGACAAAGGAGTTATCTTGTTTATCGTGGGCGTGGCGTGGCGGGTATGGTCAGGGAAGAATGTAACCTTCATTCTAGCTACTTTCGTGACAAAGATGACATTTGGAGGAAGTATCAATTGATGGCAAGGCCTGCCAGAGTTTCATGGCTCCAGAGCCTTCAGGCCTTCTGTGATCTTTAGATTGTAATTACCAAGTGTTGGGTTATATAATAGGACATCAGTCACAGCATGTGGAAAAGAGATAGCCAACGTTCACTTAGACAGTCAAAAGCCTGAGGTCATTTAGACAGGCAATAACAGAGCTAGATAATTGTAGATAATTAGATTTACTGTAAGTGCAAATGGCACCAAGTATAGGTTAAAATTAATGGTAGACCTTCAAATCACAGTTCCTCTGCAATGTGTGTAACAAAGTATAGTACATTGCCGTTGTTTGCAATAGCTTGTATCTGCAATACATGTTTTTTCAGAAAGGAAGAAAAGAAAACATTTTGAAATTAGACAGTTTAGTAGTTTCATTGGCCCGAGGGTCATGGAGCTCATTCAACATACGTGACCATGTTAACTTGTACTAAAGTAAAAATCCACCCTAAAACACTTTAACACACAAAGAGCTAACAATCATACAGGGAGAAATCCATCGTAGAAGAGGCAGAGAGACCAATTTCTCCACCCACAGGAGCAGGAGAGAGACCAGAATGCACTGCAGCAGAGAGTTGGGGTTTGAGGAAGGGACGACTCTCACTTTTTCCTCAACTGGGAAAACTCTTGCTGGGCTGTCGCTATATCGCTCTGTCCACCTACATGTAAAACCCACATCTGGATGGAACAAGTCCATGCACCTTCTCGGGGGGTTGTTGAAAAGCATTCTGGGAAATGTGCAGTAGAAGTAGACGAGGCAGGCTGAGGGAAAGTGGGTTCACCAAAAAGGTCAAATACAACACTTCATGACAAAATAACTCCTGGATTGCACTGAACATCCCAGACTGATGACATCTAACAGTGTGAGGACTGAAGGTGGATTTTTCCTGTGAAGGTTTAGTAGAAGAATGAGACTGAGATGGAAGTGTAAATGGCTCAGTTAAAATAAATACTAACCTTTGATCTTTTTTAGAGCCCTTCAATTGCCATATTACTCACACACGTAATAATTTTGGTGTTTTTCATATCCGCACATACCTAGCTAGTTGCTCATAGCTGTGACCCTCCTGTTACGGTATGGTCTCTCTGACCACTAGGCCACTGTAATCTCACGTGTTACCATGGTAACTCTTCTATAAAATCGAACACGCTAGATGTCTGAACAATAAAATAACTTTAAAAACAAAACTGCAACAAATGGAATTGTATCAAAATAGGACAATACACAGATCCGTTTACTGTGATTGGCTGAATCTGCAAGAGGAATCGTTTTGGAAAACCTGCATCACTGATGCATGATGGCTGCAGGAGGCCGGCAGCACTTCTGCAATGTCTAAATGTCATTTTTAAGTAGGTAAGTGATTGGTTACAGGAAATGATTAAGGCTTAACAACAACAAGTCAAAGCTTGTGGAGCCTCATTGTGTGTAGAGCAATTTTTTGTAGCTTGTCCAACTCGCACAATAGCTCTTGAATACCGTTTTGTTTTTTTTCAGATGTGACAGTTAAACTGAAGAAAAGACACCGCTCACCCGGTATAATGAGGTGCTGCAGCTGGAGAGTTGTAGACTTGACTTGAAAGAGGCATCTGCACACTCAAAATCTGTGCAAAAATCATTTATTGCGGGCTTCCGGTCAGGAGACATTCTTCAAGGCAACTCCTGACCAAAAGCTCCCAATAAAATGATTTTTGCACGGACTTTGAGTGTGCACATGCCTCTTTCAAGTAAGATGCGACATAGCAAATGGAGGGAACCTTTCCAAAATGCTTTAGTCATTTTATCAAAATGTTGCTATACCGAAAATCCAATAGCAAGTAAATAAAATCGATATTTCAAAAGCACAGCTGGGTTTATCCTTAAAAGCAGCTGTTTTGTAAGCAGAGATCTTAAGATGACTTCTAACTTTAGCAGCAATCCATAATGTGCTTTGCTTTGTGCTTTGTTTTGTAAGAGTATTTGTAAGAGAGAAAAAAACGAAATATTTCCAAATATTTCTTGCATTCCTGGACTCCCCACCTTCAACACACTCATTTCTTTTTGCCCATTGTATTTCTTCTATTTTCCTCTTTTCACGATTTCTGTGTAAACTGTTTATCTATCTACACTTCTATTTAATTGCCACATACGACAGTCAAAGTCTCTATGAATGACAACCTCTTCCCCTGCCAACCTTCGTTAAACCACACGCCCAATTCAAAGCGTCCCGTCTGTCATCGCAGCAGCTCACACACCCCGAACAACACCGCAAACAATCCACAGTTGACATTTAACAACGTGCCCGCCTCTCTGTAAAAGGGTAAATAAATTACAGAGGAGCTTTCCACGCCCTAACCTGACTTCTCACTTTTCACTGATCATAGGTGCTACATGTCTTTTTCCTCCTCTGTGATACAATGACAGCAGTGTTGCAGAGAAAGTGAACCCATGGCTCAGCTTGGCATCCGTCACCGATGATCCACCTCTGCAGGCCCAGCGAGTCTTTCTGAAAACAAGGCCGGGGTCAAGTGGCAGCTGAGAGTTAGTTTCCTCAGTTTGCCTGCCAAGAGTTTGTTTTAGTCTGGCAGCCGGGGGTGACAGGTGACAGAAAGCGAGGAGGAATACCTGAAAAGTTTCATTCCGAGATGAAACACCCACGGTTTTGAAAGAAGGTGACAAGTTCACTGACAAGGTGGCAAATGGTAAGAGTTTATTAAAACAGAAAAAACACAGACTGTAAAAAAACAAAACAATGAATGAAGTAGAGTATGTAGCATAATTTGTTTTCGGTAACACACAAGATTAGGGAACACATATTAACTATTAATAAGTTTCTTATTAACATGCATATTAGTAGTATATTGGTCATTATTAGTCATTACAAACCACTTATTAGCACCTTATTCTGCACTATTGTATTCTACAAGTATAGCCCATTAACTATGGCTTTTCCCTCAACAGCCTCCTAATTAGTGCTCACTGCAGTCAGTAAGGAAGTTTTGCTGGTTTCTCATGTTTGTTAAATGGATAAAAAACATTTCCTGTGCAATTTTGGGAAGGAAACCAATATATTGTAATCCATTAGAAATGTTCAAATGATTCATATGAATTTAAGTTATTCACAAAGCCTAATTAAGTTGGATATTCTTGTGATACTCGCACCTTATGAGCCCCATGCTGAGCAAGAGCCTGATTCATGTGCAACAACTTCCTCACTGACTGCTATAAGCACTAATGAGGAGGGGAAACCCATAGTTAATGGGCTTTACTTGTAGAATACTGTCAAAGAGTTAGCATGCTATCCTTTAAAAACCAGAATTTGCTTTAATTGTGTGCCATTAATCGTTGTGTAAAAGTAGGCCTGTAGGTGTCACTTTTTTCAATGGCAGAACCACAGAAACCATAATAATGTGTTTTTACAGCTCCAGTCAAGTCAGATAGGTTAATATTGGAGCATATTGAATATTAAGCTTGTCCAATATGTAATTAAACCTTTTACATAATATGCTTCAATAAGGTAGGATCTGGTGTGAACAGTGCTTAATAAAGTATCTAGCTAACATGGACTGGCCACTTTATTAGGTACACCATCACATTTACGCATACAGCTTGTTCTTCGGAACAGGGAGTCACATGTAAATACAGCATGAGTATAAAGCTTGCAGAAAGGGTTGAGAGGGTCAGTGACTGTTTGAATAAATGTTGGAAGGGGCAAGAGACGCCATCCAAGTGACTTTGAGTGTGTGTTCGTTGGTGCCAGAAGTGTCGAGAGTTTACTGAGGACGGTGTGAGCAACAAGCTGCAGTCCAGTGGGGGGAAATGAGTAGAGAGGGCAGGGGAGGATGGCGGACCACAGGTACGCAAATAACAGCCGAGCACAACAGTGACGTGCAGAAGGGAAACTCAGAACATAAAACTCATTGAACCTTGAAGTGGAAGAGCTGCAGCAGACTGAAGAGTGGAAATACGCTTCCTGGTCTGAGTTTCTCTTGTGACATGCTGATGGCAGGGTAAAAATTTGTGAAAAAAAACATGAATCCATGGATCCATCCTGCCTGGTGTCAACAGAGCAGGCTGGTGAGGGTGCTGTTCTGGTGTAGGGAATGTTGTCCTGGCTCACATTATGAAGTTATTATTATTATAAGTAAAGTTCGGGAACAAGACCACGCCTCAAGCACACATTCAATTTCCTGCTCCACCCTATGTAAACGCGCCTAACCATGACCTTTTCTCTCTCTCGTATGTCTCAGTTCTCTCATTCCCCCCCACCACCTCCCCCCAACCCCTTGCTCTTCTCTCTCAGTACAGGAACCACGGGGGGGAAATGATGGAGCCAAGAAGACTCCCCATCAGCGAGACAGTGCCCCCACCCTGAGTCTCAATTCCCTGGTTCCTCGAGCCAGTGGCGGACTGGCCATCGGGAGTACCGGGACAATTCCTGCTGGGCCGCTCGCTTTATGGGCCGGTGGCCACGGCACTTTGAGCCGCCTCTTTCATAAACAAAACGACAGAGAGAGAGAGAGAGAGAGAGAGGTTGAGAGAGAAACATAGAGAGAGAGAGATGAGAGAGAGAGACAGAGAGAGAGAGAGGTGAGTGAGAGATGCCCCCATCCCTCGCAAACGGAGCGTCAGATCAGCACGATCAGACAGTAGGCTAGTATTTTGGAGAAAAACTTAACAAAATGGAAATGAATCCTTCCGAAAAACGAAAAGGTGGGGCAGAGAAATTGAGGAATAAAAAAAATGAAGGCCCGTGAAGCTGAGGCATAAAAAAAGAGGGGTTGGGTTAGCGTTAGCCAAAGTGTGCCTTGTCTTCATGCTGAATAAAATGGAGTAGAACAGAATACAACTTGTGTTACTTTTTGTAGGGAATGTCCTCCCATGTGGGTAATATTGATGTAAGGAATATGGGTCTTTTCACAATGAGTGGCACTCATTATGAGGAGTTATCAATTTTCATAAAGTGGCACAAATCGTAAAATAAATATTCCTGAGTAGGAAAGAGAGAGATCCGCACACCAAATAGCTCTCATATTTTATTTTCTACTGCGTGACGTTTCGAGCACTATAGGCTCTTCCTCAGACTGCTTCACATTCAAGATAAATATTCCTACAATGTCTAAAAATCTGTCTCATATCAGTCTCATAAAGTTAACTATCAATCGGAAATATTAACTAACAACTCAATAATTGTTAATAGTTCATCTCAATTAAAATACAATATTATACCTTTGGTTAACACAAAATTAACAATATTGATCATCATACTGTATATACTAATAAGTAGTGATACTAAGTCTTGCTGTATTCATGTATGCGGGGTGGGGATGGTGGAATATTCACAGGCTGGATGTGGGCCGGTCTGGGTCAAAAAGTACAGACCCTTGTTTCATCCCTCCACCCTCGACCCTTGTTTCATCCCTCCATTCTCGACCCCTCTTTCCCTCAATAAACCATCTTAATACGTCTCATAGTGGCGTGGTCTTTGTTAGTGAAAGGCCTCATGGGACCAATGGAGCATCATTTGAACACCACAGTGAACCTTAGTGCTGTTGCTGAACCAGGTGCATCTCTTCATGCCTGCAGTCTAAACCTTTACACTGTGTTTGATACCTCCAACAGGATAATGCTCCGTGTCATGAAGCACGCATCGTCTCAAGAAGGTTCCTGCAACATGAACCTGACTTTACTTGCTGCTCAGTCCCCAGATCGCACCTTTGGTACGAGGTGGAAAGGCCTTGAAGAATTTAGGCTGTTCTGGAGGCAAAATGGTGGTGTACCTAATAAAGTGCAAGGTTGCAATGTGCGACAAGCTTGCAGTAAAAAATGGGACTTAAAAAATGTGCATTTACATTTGCATTTGATGACGTTCCTACCCAGGTCTGGAAAGTCTGGAAATTTTTCAAAAATTTATTTGACAGTGTCTAGTTTTTGATTTTTTGTGAATTGCACTGGAAAATCTACACTGATATGAAACTGACAAAAAAATTAATTATTTGACAGAATATTGCACTTGTGATTTAAACTGTGAATTGTTCTAGTCATAAATATTTTAGAACTTTAAAATTGTTTAAAGGAAAGTGATTTAGTTTGTGTCTGCAGGATTTACTGAGTTTGAGTCTGATGAAATGTTTTGATTCATGGACCAAACATTACCTGCAGCTCTAAAACTCATTCAGAAATCCATTTCGGACAAAACTCTTTTAATTAATTGCAGCCTCCTCAATTTGGAAATTGTAGAAGTTCATATTGCAATTTTGATTTTTGGTTTTTTGACTAATTGTTCAGCTCTGCTTGTGATATTTGCTGCAGCTGTTGTAGTGGCCTAGTTGAGTGTCATATTGCCCAAACACTACTGAACACTGACTAAAACATTCAAATCTCAAATTAATGTCTGGTAAAATTATGTATCTTTAAAATGGAGTTTAAACAGGAATCTTGGACCGGTGGCCCTGCAGGACGGAGCGTGATCACCTGACTCCTCCTCTGTTGCTGAGCAACAAACACAACAGCCTCCTCTGCTGTTACCAGTAAAGTGTTTACCTCCACAGTGACTCACCCTCCCTTTCACAATGTTTTTTATTCTGTTCTGAAGAATTGAGCTTCTTATCTACAGAGATTTGTCACCAACACTCCTGCAGCTTCATTTTCTCAGCTCTCACCTGAAGATTTGGATCTTATCTTTGCACGGACCAATTACTGCCTCAATATTTTTAGCTCTGAAAATCTCCCACTCCTAGGAACCTTATCAGTGCATATGCTTTTTTAAATGGGTTATCAAGGTTACATCTTATCTTGTAATTTAAAAAAAGCACTGTCACAGTCTTGTTCACACACACACAAAAAGGACTCATCTGATCGACATTCTATCTCTCTATCCGAGTTCTCAGAGTTTAAGGTTCATAGCATTTAAACAAGAGCTTCTCAAACGCTTTACTGAACCGGTTGGCTTGATAATCACAGTCTGGTGATTTATGGCATTTCAATCAAGACATGAAGGCATCTAGCCCTGAAGCTGGATATGAAGTAGTTTCTAACCCTCAGGCTCTTGGGTGTTCTCCAGCTTCTGGTTTCACTCAAAAAAACACTTGTCATTCTTACAGTTGGCCCGCAGTGAAGCGTACAAATTGTAAATGGATGTGAGACAACCTGTATGTGAACCTAAAACTCGAAAGGAATGGCTCGAAACTCTCCCCGCAGAATGTGCCTGAAGTAGGCTACATGCACAGGGCACAGCTACACAGGTGAGAGTTATCACCACTTTTATATGCAAGTTTTCAAAGCAACATGAGGCGAGGAACAGTTCCAAAGAGGCCAAATAGTTGAATAGGCCCTCTTCACAAACATGGCTGCCGTACTTCCCCAGGGTATGGATCAGTTCTCACCATTGCCAGCAAAAAGCCAACTTTCTGTCACCTGTAATCCTGTCTGAGATGACGTATTTTGTGTTTCAACATAGTGTATAACACAGTTCAAGTGTTTGTAATTGACAGATCTTTCTGTTTCTGCACAAATGCTAATTGGCTAACTAAGGCTAACGGTAATTTCTGTACTGTTAGCATTTTGTGAGCCTCGATCAAATCAGTCGTCTGTAGCTATGCCCTGCGAAAGTACGGCAGCCATGTTTGTGAAAAGGGCCTATCGCAGGAGAATCAGTCATAAAAGTGTTTATGCATGGCAACGGGAACAGTCTGGAAAAATCATGACAACATATCATGGCAGAGTGATCTATATGGAGCAGTTTGCTCTCTTTATAAACAGTCCAAAAAGAAGCATGCTTCAGGTGCTTGAGCTCCAAAGAGCATATGGACTGAAACATGATGAAAAGAAGAACTCACACACTGGCTCTAGGAATAATCAGGAATAAGGAATAAGGAATAATCCAAAATAGAGGCTTAAAAATATTTATTTACATGACGTTCTCTAGTGCAAAAAAAAACTGATAGAATAACAAAAAAAAGGTGCAGAAACAAAAGGCTTTGATTTATACCATCTTCGTTTTCTTTTGTTTGTGCACCTTTTTTTTTTGTTATTCTATCACATTTTTTTTTTTGCACTAGAGCAGGTCATGTAAATCAATTTTTCTATTTGATGCAAACAACAGTAAGCCTCTATTTTGGATTATTGGACTTTTCGAGACAGTAGACTGAATCTGTTCTGAAGGAAAACATTAGCCCTAGTCTTATTATTATATAATTTATGTTATTTATGTTGCTTCACTATGAGGAGTCTGCTGAGTGCCTAAAATAAAATGACTAAAATGGCTGTACAAATCTTTTAGGTATGCAGTGCACTTGAAGGGCGCTTCCTAGTCTTTTGGCTTTCCTTGTCCTACATTTGCCAAATGATACCTTTGCCTTACGAATAAAGCATGACGCATCATGTTGGATTACAGCCACTTTATTGCTGCCAACAGTACTTGACTTCGCCTCATACTGTTCAATCCCTGTCACACCCATAATCACGTAATCCTCTCTGGTATTATTTAGGTATAATGAAGAGAAAGGAGCATCGGAGAAAGGACTGAGTCCGCCGGTGTGAAAGTGAAGCATCAGCAGGTTCTCCACGCACACACATTACAGATATATTGTTATTCTGTAATTAAGTTAGTTAGGCTGATATTTGCTGTCAGAGAGAACAGCTCATGCTCAGTGACAGAGCAGGAAACTAGTTGTGTCTGCCAGCTGCAAAAAATCTCCAAATGCACCACCAACTTTCACCGTTTTACCAAGCAAAGAAATATTTAGAACAGAATAGCACTTCCAAATCATCGCCAGTAGAGTAGATAAACCTTACAGCCACAGCCGACATCTACCAGCATTTGATTGATGGCAGAGTTTATTATGGCCACGTTCACACTGCAGCTGAAGTGTCTTAATTCAGATATTTTTTCCCCTCACATGTGACACAGATCTGATGTTTTCTCATCAGTGTGAACAGCAAAAAGCCGCATCAAGTCACATTTTGTTTCAGTTCCAATTTTTGCGGTACGAAATCGGATCCAGGGGCGTGACACCTACAGTGCGACTTGTATTTGAATGCTCAAAACGTGATTTGTCAGCGTTGCCATGACAACAAGTAAATCTTACGTCGTTCACCTGAGACAACTGTCATAATTTTGGTGCCCCAGCAGCTTGGATGAGCAGCGTTAGCACGGAGAACAACGAGACACAACAGTGGAAAGAAAGCAAAATAGTCGACTTGCTTTGTATTTAGGGAGGCAACTCAAACTTGGCTTCAGTCTTGATGCCAGCATTTGATGTCTAAAGACAGGTATGAATGCTGGATTAGTTCCTTTACACGGCTGGATTAATAAACAAGCCCGTACATGTGTTTGTCCTGTCATTCACCCTCTCAGTTACCATTCTATTATCATACAGTATTATGCTGTTTACAGAGGAGGAGGTGCAGCCTCAGATAGTCAGAGCAGAGATGGACATTTTCACAGATCATGTCACTACATTTATCTCAGTTTAGGAGCAAGCACTGCAGAGCCACGCATTCATAGATACCATGCTCCATGCTAACACTTTAGCATAAACTATGTTGAGTGATAGTAGGCTCCAAGCTAACACTTTAGCATAAAATATATTGAGTGATAGTCTCAGTGCTAGCATACACTATGTGGGGTTTTAATAGGCTGCTAGCATTATCTGAAGTGAGAAAATTAACAGCAGCTCTAGTTAAACGGTAGGAAATCTTAAATGTTACACTGCCAAGTCTGGCAGTTTTGTGTATGAGATTGGTAAAATTTACACAAAATAACCTACTGTTTTGAACTAGCAGAGGATACGAAGTTGTCATGATCTGTCCCTGTCTGTCCCTGTGTCCTGGTTAACCTCTCCTTTCACTCCCCAGTCCTGCCATCCTCCTGCCAGCCACCAGATGTCCTCGGACTTTCCTTCCTTCAGCACACACACACCTGTCAGCCATCAGCCATCAGCCCTGTTTCTTTGTTCCCCCGTTACCTGCCTGTTTCCAGCCAATTGGCTCCCGGACTCTCTCCCCTCCTGCCAGCTGTTCCTCGTGTGTCATTAGTCCCTGTCTGTATATATAGGTTGTGTTTTTCAGTGTGTGTTGCCAGTTTGTCATTTTGTTATGTGTTGTGTTCCTCGCCTGGTTACCTGTCCTGATTCCCTGTGTTTCTTTAGTAAGTCTTTTCCTAACTACCTGCCAGCCTTGGACTCCTTGTTTGTTTATTTTTGCCTTTTGCCTGTCGGCCTCTTTGAGTTCTTGCCTTTTTGCATTACCTGCTTTATTTTGTACTTTGCGTCAGTTCCCCATTAAATCCTTTTACGTCACCCCAGTTCTCTGTGTGCCGGTCTGCGTTTGGGTCCAGCCCCCGAGTTTCTCCACAAACGTGACAGAAGTTGCTCACCTGAAATAGTTCAAAAAATAAACCTGGCTTGTACATCAGCTATACTGAGTCAATGATATCTCATTTTTGAAAATTAGAAATTCACAGGCCATATAATAAAAACCACTAACAACTTTTTATTACTAAAAGGCCCATCTTCTTACTTTGGATAATACTTCAATACTATCACTCAATATAATGTATGCTAAAGTGTTGCATGGAGCAACAGAACACATCACCTAACAGGGAAGTTGAGCAATCTCCCTAAATTATTAGGTATTCCTTTACCACTGCTTACATTAAAAGGAGACAGGTTTAAGTGTCAGTCAGTGTTTCCTCTTTATTCCTTCAACTTTTTTCATCAGGATTCCTGCAGAAACTATATGCATCAGGCCATTTGGTAAGATTTTTTCCCCATATACACCTGCCTGAGTTTTTTGTTGTCAGATATGTATGAAGGTTTTATTGTAGCAAAACTGATAACTTGTATGTTGGAATTTCATTCACTTACAGAATATTTTCACTCACCTGTGGCCTGAAGTTGAATTCACAGAAAGGATTTAAAAATGTGCAAGTGAACATCTGACTGACTGGAGCTGAAGCTGCAAATGCTGTAATATGTTTTCACATTTTTTAAAAATATATTTATTATTCTTATTATTCTTATTATTCTTATTATTATTTATTTTTTTCAAGTACAAATATAACTCTGTGATTCTGAGTGTAAATCATGCAAGATCCTAGGTGTTTTGCTCCAATAAATCCTTCATAGATATGACTCAGACAAGAATTGCAGAACTCTTTATATTTTAGCTGGACAGATAACAAGGTGGAGAGTGAAACCTGTGATCTAAATGGTCACTTATCTATTGTCTTCTATCTATCCAGTGTACATTTATTATTTGGATTCAGGTGGTCAGAAACCATGACTAGCTGGTTTATGAGTTTAATGAAAGCTTTTTCACAGACGGTTTGTGATTGTTCCTCTGTGGGTCTTCTGCATCCTCTGCTGCTGAACATTACATGGTGCAGATTATAAAGACTGATGCAGGGATGAGCTGCAGTTCTCTCTTATGGCAGAAGAGGGCAGTCTTCACTCACAGTGAGGAAAAGCACAAGGTAAACAAACACTAAGGCTCTGCTGCACCTCAACCTGTATAACAGCTGCTTCACCACCTGTTGAATGTCAAGTTTCAAGTTTCCAATCAGTCGATCCACATCTGGTAGAAGAGACACAAGAATAACAGGAGGTTGATGAAGGGCCGGTGAAGGAGCTCAGTGAGATAGAGGGGAGCCAGGTTGTGGAGAGCTTTAAAAGTGATGAGGAGGAGTTTGAAATAAATATGTTGTGTGACAGGGAGCCAGTGGAGGTTTTGCAGGACAGGAGTGAGTGAATTCTGGATGTGTTGAAGTTTTCAGAGGATTTTGGAGGATGTACCATAAGGGATGCTGTTGCAGTAATCCAGTCTGGAGGTGATGAATGCATGGGTTGGTGTTTCTGCAGCTGAGAAGGTGTTTGAATGAGAAGGTGTAAGCTGTTTTGCTTATGTGATTGACATGTTGTTCTAATGAGAGATTTTGGGCCAATGGTGATGATTTCAGATTTGTGACAATTCAGTTTGAGGAAGCTGGTTTGGAGCCAAGACTTTATTCCCAGTTGGTCAGGGTTAGTGGTGATTGCTCTGGTGGAGACGTAGAGCTGGATGTCATCGGCGTAACAGCGGAACTGAAGGCCATGAGGACGGATTATGTGGCAGAGGGGGGGGAGAAGAGGAGGGGGCCGAGCACTGAACCCTGGGGAACACCTTGGGAGAGAGAAGCAGTGGAGGATTTACAGTTGTTGATGCTGATGTGCTGGTTTCTGTCGGAGAGGTAAGATTTACACCAGGAGAGGGCAGTGCCGGTTCAGGGTGATATGTGCAGTCTGATGTTTGCTGTATGTCCTTCCCTTTCCCTTTCACAGGTGTCACAAATAGGGTGGACAGGTGGGACACCTGTCAGACAGATTCACACTGTGACGGCTGTGTTTTTACGAGTGTGTTTACATGTGTTGTTCTCAGGAAGATGGCACACTTGTTTCTTTGTAAGCTGAGTTTGCCTTGATGGTGTTTCAACAATGTTTCAGCACTTTTCATAACAGGGAAATCTCCCAAACACTTGGTGTATTGTGAGTTTAAAGGATATAGCTGGTGTTTTTAATGCATTACTTATTGCATAGGATTTGTTGACTATAAGAAATGCATTAAAAAACACCAGCATTATCCTTTAAGAAAGCTTTTTTTTACAGACGGTTTGATTGTTCCTCTGTGGGTCTGCTGCTGAACATTACATGGTGCAGATTATAAAGACTGATGCAGGGATGAGCTGCAGTTCTCTCTTATGGCAGAAGAGGGCAGGCTTCACTCACAGTGAGGAAAAGCACAAGGTAAACAAACACTGAGGCTGAAGTTTCCAATCAGTCCATGTTTGCTAACCGAAACAGGAGTTTTATTTACCATTATCACTCTGCTCCAACACTAACTACTAACTACAAATTACTGGGGAGAACTGTGGAAAATCAGTAGTTTCTTGGTCCATGGTCAAGCTCAAAGCAGACATAATGAGCTGAGCCAGAATCTTCTTGTTTGCTCAAACCCAAACCCGTTCAAACTAATCACAATTCAGACTTTGAGCTCCAATCCCCTACTACCAGTTGAAACAATTATACCATATAGACAACAGGCATGATGTAGCTGGCAAAACAGGTAGACTAGTAAAAAAGGTGGCAAACAGATCAACTAGAGAGCCGGGGTCCGTTTCACAAAGCAGGTTTAGTGAAAACTCACTCAAACCAGAGAAAGAGGGGTAACTCTAGCCTGTTTCACAGAGAGAGGTAACTTAAGCTCTCGGTCAGTTACCATAGTAACAGACTCTATGAACCTAACCTGGGGTCCGTTTCACAAAGCAGGTTCAACAAACTCTGAGTCTAACCGTGAACTCTGAGTTGATCTACTCTGAGATAAGAAACTCTGAGTTTTCGGTTCCAGAACAGCTGATTTGAGTTAGTTTGATCAACTCGGATTAGTTTCACCTGGAGTTAAGCACGTGCACCACCACTATAAAAAGAATCACCATGGCAACGGGGAAGAGGAGGGCTGCGTTTTTTACCCCACTAGAACTGGAAATCTTAATGCGCTCATACGGCGAATTTGAACATGTTTTTAGAAAAAAGTGCAACACCGCTGCAGCTGCAAAAGAGAGGGAGACGGCGTGGGAGAACATTGCTGCTCGGGTCAATGCGTAAGTTTAAATGTAGTCCTTTGCAATCACAATAATATTATAGGGGAAAACTGCTTGAATGGTAGCTCATTAATTTATTTCATTTAGGTGCAATCCCGCGGGGGAGAAGCGCACTTGGCAGCAGCTTAAGATGAAATATAAAAACATTGTTCAAACAGGTAAGACCTCGGCATAATTTAATGGGGGTACCTCATTTTGATCATGTTTTACATTGTAAAGTAAATATTAAGTGGCTGTTTGACTGTGCAGTTGTTTTATCCCCAACATAATGCTGTTTTCACACACATAAATGTCTTCTCATCTATATCATATTCTGTTAAATAATTAAGCCTATTTAAACTAACACAGACTTCTACTCAGCCAACAGAAAGAAGGCAGATGTCCGTAAAACGGGTGGTGGCCCAGCACCGCCACCTCTAACGGAGGCAGAGGAGCTGGCCCTAAGCCAGAATTTAGGAAGGCCAGTGGCTGAGGGAATCCCTGGAGGGAGCTCATCTTCAGAGCTCACCCCCCAAGACACAAGTGCCTTTATAAAATGTAATATGCCTAGGCCTATATATCTTTTTTAAGCCTATTCATAAAAATATTTATTTCCCTTTCATGTCTTTTTTTTTTTTTTCTTTTGTCCCAACAGATTCTGATGGCGCTATCTGCCTGGTGGAGCCCCCTCACGCCACAACAGACCTTGTAACTGTAAGTAGGCAATACTCCAAAGATTTTGCCAAATGGTATTTTAAGTATACTGAAACATATCACTCATCTAGGATGAAGAGCACGAGGAAACTGTGTCTGCTGCCTTTACAGAGGGGGATCCAGAAAGGCCTATAGAGGTAACATCTTGATATGTTACTGATAGTTCTCTTCCCATTTACATTTCTTAACATTCTGGTGGAATATAGAGTGTGACATTTAGCCTACACTGAAGTATTAACACATTCTCATCCTTTTTAACAGGGCATGGCTGGGCAGCAGCAGGAGGGTCCCTCAGCTTCCACTGCACAGATTGACACAGTGAGATGGATGTTCAGTAAACACCAGAGGTTCATTCTGTGGAATTCATGTGCAACTGTATAATTTAATGTCCTCCTTATGTATTCCCAGTTACCAGTAAAAGAGATTTATAAAATTCACCTGCTGAAAAAAATCCAAAAAACCGACAAAGAAATGCAATACTTGGACCGCCAGATTAGGAGGGCAGATCTAGAAATTGAAATACTGGAGCACAAATTAGAGGTGGGTGCATGGTCACAGGTGAATTATGTGAATTATGTTAACTATTGGAAAATTAACTAAACTAGCTCTTGTATTTGTAGGAAATAAAGAAGACCAAATGAAGTGTGTATTGTGTCTTTATTTGACTGCTGTGGTGGTGATGATGGTGACTCAATCTCTGAAGTGACTATGGCATATGGTGTCTCTGACTGCTCTGCCGTCCTGCATAGCTGGCAGGTGGATGGGGTCATCATCAGGGTCTTCAATTTGTAGGGCAGGGTGTTGCTCTCCTCTAATAGTGGCAATATTATGAAGAACAACACATGCCACAATAATATCACAGGCCCTCTCAGGGGTCACCCTGAGGTGACGTAGGCACTGGAAACGGGCTTTCAGCAGGCCTATGGTCATCTCCACCCGGGCTCTCGTCCTGCAGTGAGCCCGGTTGAAGTTCTGTTGGGGGCCTGGTTCAGGGTCAGGGTAAGGGGTCAGCAGCCTAGGTTGGCATGGGTAACCTCTGTCACCCAGCAGAAGGCCATCAAACTCTCCTGTAATGTATAGTGGACACATCAGAGTATATTAAAGGAGGGAGACAAGTGAATTATATATATCTTTAGGCTGCTTACCACGTTGCAGTCTGTTGCTCAGGTTAGACTTGCGATAAATCCTTGAGTCATGAACAGACCCAGGCCACTTGGCCTCCACATTGGAAATTAGGTATGCAGCATCACATATGATCTTGACAGTACAGAGAATGACAGATGTTGAACTATGATGCAGTCTTTAACATTTTGAAACAGTAGTCAATCTACACGTACCTGCACATTTATGCTGTGAATGGACTTCCTATTCACATAATCTGCTTCATTATGTGAGGGAGCCGTGATGGGGATGTGTGTGCCATCTATGCAGCCAATCACACTGGGAAATCCTAAAAGAAATTAAAATGACATTAACAGAATATAATTTAAAATTCATTTAACGGATCTCTACATCATTCACCTGCAATCCTGTGGAACTCCTCCTTGATGACTCTGACAGGTTTATGTCCAGGGAAAACCACAAAGATGGGTAATAGCCGTTTCAGGGCGAGGCACACTTTTCTGACCGCCCTGCATACAGTTGCCTTACTCAAGTGCTCTGCATCTCCGACATTATACAAAAAACTCCCATTTGCAAAGAAACGCAGCGCAACACACAATATCTGCTGGGATGTGAGAGCATGACTACGGCTGGTAATGTTGCAAATGTAAGGACGGATTAGGTTGTGTATGTAGATGATGGACTGTGACGTGAAACGGTACCGCTCAAAAAGATAATTGTCTGGAAATGCCAGAACATCTATGCGCGGTCTGATAACCATCTCCCGACGAATATTTAATTCCCTGCGCAGTAATGCTGCACCTTCATCCACGGGATCGTTGTCAAAAGGACATGCCATGTTAGTGAAAAAAGTGGACTTCTAATACAGGCCTACTGACTGATTTTTTTAAATAACAGACGGCAGAACTATGTTACGCCAAAACTCGCCTGCTGACTGAATGAATGAGGAAATCAAATACAGTGTGTGGCTGACAGAGGGCGGAGACAGAGAGAAACTCGAGGTTCATTGAGAAAAACCTGGTCCCGACCAGGTTAGGTTCATAGAGTCTGTTACTATGGTAACTGACCGAGAGCTTAAGTTACCTCTCTCTGTGAAACAGGCTAGAGTTACCCCTCTTTCTCTGGTTTGAGTTACCTCCCTTTGTGAAACGGAAAACTCTGAGTTTCCCTCAGTTCAGGGTTAACAGACTCAGAGTTTTCACTAAACCTGCTTTGTGAACCGGACCCCTGGAAGTGTGCACAACAACAAACCGTGTATAGCACAACAAACCGGCAGTGACTGGTTCTGTCAGCAGGGTCTTTATACTGGAGTGAGGAGTGGCGATTTCTTGATCCGGGACAGGTGTGCTGATTGCAGATGAAAACCAGGTGTGGAGAGAGCAGGCAAGGAAAAAAGGGGAAGCAAAACAATAGACAGACAAAAATACACCAGCAGGTGTCATGGAGGCTGGATTGTGACACTAACTAATTTTCATCTTTGGTTGAACTATTTCTTTAACTTTTAATTTTCTCTTCAGGTATACAAGACATTTTTTGTTGCGCTGTATGCTGCAATCTGACCCTTAAGGTGCTAACCATAATGTCTGTGTCCCGGGGATATGCAGTGAGGTTTCTAATTATAATCAAGTATATTTTCTGTACTCTTTGTATGTAATCAAATGGCAGCAGGACAAACTGGTGGTTAGGCAGACTGTTCTGTGATGACTGGTCCAATAATAAACACAGTTTACTTGCTTCAGGGATGCTACAAATGGTACTACTACCAAACACACACACACACACACACACACACACTCACACACACACACACACACACACACACACACACACACACACACACACACACACACACACACACACACACACACACACACACACGCACACACGCACATACAAAGACACTGATTCTGTGGATTTATTGAGTGTTTGAGATTTTACTCTGAAACAAGGTTTGAAGCACAGCATTGATAGGAAAACTGTCTTGGCGCTCTCACAGTGTTTTACATCATTCAGTCTAGATAAAGCCACACAGCATCACAGATATCAGACTCAAACAGGTTTTGTCAGATGCATCATCATGTGCCACATCAACTCATATTGTTCAGTTTCTGAGGAGGATCCTCTTGTGCTCTCACACTACTACAAAAATGTGGAATTCATTACAGAACATAGAAGCAAAGGAATAATACAGTAAAGGCAGACAGACATTTCTTGGGTATATTCTTGATTCTGACAAAAATCTGACAGCCCACAGCTTGTGAACATGTTTCAGAGCAACATTTGGGTTTTCCCAGATCACTATGGTGCTCTGACAGCATATTCTATCAGCCCAGAATCATAAATTGTAAAAAAGGAAAGCAGAAGCATGTTGTAAATACAAACTGAATGATGCTTTACATTTCAGCATTTCTGACTTACTCATTTCATTTGTCGTTCACTTGCACCTTCATGACAGGTTCGTAAGTATCTGACATTGTGGCCTCGATGGTAATACCATGACTTTTATAAGTCAGACCGGAGCCATCTGCTTTGCCTCTGATGAAGCACCTTAGCTCTTCATTGTAATACATCTCACAAAAAAGTTTCTCATCACAGTCTTTGCTCATGTCAAAGGGTAAAGGGTAAAGTCAAAGGGCACAGAGAACATGACAGCCATTTTGTCAGTGGACTTGTTGGTACGATTATTGAGGAGATCATAAGTGAAGACGCCAGCAGCTCCCCTCAGTGAGTAAGCAGTCTTGGTGAACAGTGCACTCTCTGATGTGGAAGGGCTAACAAAAGGCGGCAAAGGTTTGGCGCAGCATCCACTTTTACGGTGCTCCCTAGTCATAGAAACAATTGGAGAATCTTAATGAATTGAGGATATTTCGGGATTAATGTTTATGTAAGAGAAAACGTTTTGAAAAAATACACAGCTACCTGGGGTTACAAAGGATGTAGTTAGAACATCCATTTTCAATCTTTATGGTGCACTGCCGATGTGTTGGAACGTGTTGAGCCATGATGACGACCTGTTCAGACAGATGGAGCACAAAGAAATCCCTTGATTTGTGTTCATACAAATTTCACTTCTTTTAACTTGATTTTAAGGTTAAACAAACCCCCTTCATGGTCTAAAATATCCTCAACACATTACACAGATGGCTAAAACACTTGTATCCTGATGGTAACTGTTGCTGACAAGAGCATCAATTTCATTTTAGAAGTGGTACGGACATTTAAGGCGGGGGGTGTGGGGTTTCTCCCCCAGAGGTTTTTTTGCTCGCTAAACAAACCAAACCAGTTGTTTAAATGCCCAAAACTGGTACAACCACTGGGGGCCTGTCTCACGAAGCGAACTTAGTGGGTTAGCGAGCTAACTTTGGGCTGTTTTTTAATGCATTTCTTACCGTCAACAAATCCTTTGAAAATAACAAAATCAACATTGCGTTTGCTCTACTCCCGTTACTTTCTGACTTCCCACGTTCCCTTTTTAGCCGTCAAGTCATTGGCTCCAATTGTAAGCTGAAAACCTTGAAATACAGCTCACAAAGTTACATTTTAAAAATCGATAACTGTTAAAACGCTAACTAAGTTGTTTGAGGAAAAAGTCGGCTGGCCTGTTGCATCGTGATGATGAAATATGCGATGGCTGCTGGGACATGGCTTTACTGGGCATCGGCTACATGGACGAGAGTTGTTGGCAAAACAAATTCATTGCTGATTTTGTTATTTTCGAAGGATTTGTTGACGGTAAGAAATGCATTAAAAAAACACCAGCATTATCCTTTAACCTTGGCTTTTCAGGTTCCTGGCCAGCAGTGCGCGCGGGGCCACACAGGTGCACCTCCACCTCTCCCCCCTCCACACCGCCTCACCCCTGTTCTACATCGGAAGTGTCACACCTGCGGCACATCAGCAATACGCGTGAGTCCTGCTGGTTCCATTTGCGTTTAGCTGCACATTCAACAGCATCAACTCAAACACAAAGCCTCAAAATACACAAGCAGAAATTGAAATACATGTTTGGCTCTGGGCCCAAATACATCTCTGACATGCTTGTGCCATATGAACCTTCTAGGATGATCCTTAGGACATGTGGGGCCTGCTGGCTGTCCCAAGAGTTAGAACAAAACACGGTGAAGCAGCATTTTGTTATCATGCAACACAGACCTGGAATAACCTCTCAGATGATATTAGACAAGTCCCGACTCTGACCACTTTTTAATCAAAGGTTAAAACTTTCCTATTTTACACTGCCTACTCTACCCTGTAATGGCTAAAACGTATCTTTTCAGCTTAGCTTTTAAATAGCCTTCATTTCATTTTAACTGTTTCTGTTCAGGATCCCAACAGAGCTGACACGGACCAGTACGAATTTTCATTGGTCTTGGGTCATTGGGTAATGCTTACTTGCACATGAGTGAACACTATTTGGATGATCCTCATCCATCTGTGGATGGTGAGGTTTTTGACCAAGAGGAGAATCTGTCTGATGTAAATATCAGATCAAGAGTAGAATCAGGAAGGACAGGGGAAAAGAAAATTACAGAAAAACATATGGGTTCACTCACAATGTGCCTCTAAAAGTGAGAGTATTTGTTGTGTTCTTTTATCTTTCTATTTCACTTGATTTGAACTGCACTAGTTTACTTTTTAAGTCTTTTATCTTGTGGATCTCTTGTCTGTACTTTTGCACTTTTTAATTGTAAATATTTTACCTTTACTGTATTTTTATCACTCTGTAAAGCACTTTGAATTGCCCCAGTGTATGAAATGTGCTGTGCAAATAAAGCTGCATTGCCTTGCCTTACATCAGTGATATGGCTGAATATGCCTAGTTAATACATTTTTCCAATCAAATATTGAAATATGTTGGCTGTTTTGCTTATGTGATTGACATGTTGTTCAAATGAGAGATTTTGGGCCAATAGTGATGATTTCAGAATTGTGACAATTCAGTTTGAGGAAGCTGGTTTGGAGCCAAGAATTTATTCCCATGAGGCAGTTGGTTCAGGGTTGAGTGAGCAGTGGTGATTGCTCTGGTGGAGACGTAGAGCTGGATGTCGTCGGCGTAACAGCGGAACTGAAGGCCATGAGGACGGATTATGTGGCCGAGGGGGAGCATATAAAGTATGAAGAGGAGGGGGCCGAGCACTGAACCCTGGGGAACACCTTGGGAGAGAGGAGCAGTGGAGGATTTACAGTTGTTGATGCTGATGTGCTGGTTTCTGTTGGAGAGGTAAGATTTAAAGGGCAGTGCCGGTTTAAATCTTACCTCTCCGACAGACACCAGTACATCAGCTTTCATAACAAAATGATTAATCAGTTACATGTCACACCTGTTGTCCTGGTTTAATATGACTCCAAGTGCTGTCCATTCTGCAGTAAATGCAAGACTGAGCATGGTACTTACAGTCATTTGTTTTGGTCTTATGAAAGGTAATCTCTATACAAAATAAAACCAAGAATCATTTTAAAGTTGACTTACCTTTGAACCCACTTTATTGTATATTGGGCTTGGACAGTTGCCAGATTTAGAAATATCCTTACTGTATTATGGCATGCTGCTTAACCTTTGATACTACAGATGTTGTTAGACGAGAAACCTCCCTGTTTAACTCTTATGTCATTATTGCCACTAGAAAGAAAGACTACCACATGTATTACAGGGTACACCTGATATCTTTGTGAGGGAGGGACTGGTTACCATCATCACTCTTTATGGGCAATGAACGGTCACATGTAATGTTCATTGGTACTTCTGCTGACTGTATGGCCAATGACGGATGAGCGTCTGAGGAATAGACCACTGAAGTGGTGTCGTCATTTCGGGGCTCCCGGATCAGGTCCGGTTCTTTTTCTTTTACACCTATATTGAAAATTAATAGGATTTGTGGTTTCCGCTTACCAATCATTTTGTCTTTTAAATATGCAAAATGTGTAATTGACTTCATCTATTTGTAATGTTGGGCCAGGCCATGAGGTTGAACAAAAGAAAACTAGTTAAGACAATAGAGTCAGCATCTGCAGCCTTACAAGAAAATCAGAGGCCTGAACTCCAGCCCATCCGCTGGGCTGGGACCTTAAACAAAGGAAAAACAGCACCAAAATTCCAGCAGGCCCTGAAGTTCACACCTAGGTGTGAACTGGCTGGAGCCCAACCTCCGGTCTCTCATTGGACAAGACTCGGACGAACCCTGGGATGTCCCCATGACATCAGTAAGAATATAAATTCCAGAGCTATCTTTCCGCACGGCCCCTTCTCTTGCGACTACGTTGCTAACAAGGTGGAACTTGAAAACGTTCTAACTGTTCTTTTGTTTAGCCGAGGCACAGTCTTCAACTCGCTGGACGAGCCCAGACTGTTTAATGTTAGCTGTAACACTGTTGGATCCAGAAGGATTAGACTAGCTGTTTGTGTATCCGGCATTCTAACTCCTCACACGCACTGTATGAGTAACCGGTGCGGTGGACTGGAAGAGAATACAGCTAAGGACACTCCTTCCTTCCAAGAAGACAATATAAGAACGCGTTTCTTCACTCAAGTCGACTCCTGGCTGACATCCTTCGCTGCCTACGAGGACAGCCAGCTGACCGCTGCTCCGTGCGAGGAAGAGATAACGGTTCCGCCGACCAACCCCATCTTGGTTCCAAAGCCCCCTTTGTTCAGACTGCACGGTCACGGCCGCCATTTTGAACTCTCGCGAGACGTCCCACCCATGTGGTCACGTCCACCATCTTGCTCTCTCTCTCTCTCTTCTCTCTCTCTCCCACACGCACACACACACACATACATACACACACGTCGATACGTGCCATATGCTGTTTGTGCCTTTATGCTTGCTAGTTTAGACCTATAGTTATAGTTGTGTAATAGTTGTTGATTAACTGGAGTGTTATTGATTTTGAAGTTGAAGTTAAATAAACTCTGTTATACTTTTAAAGAGAAGTTGTCTATGATTTCTTGTGCATATGTGTTGTAATAACGGCTGGTTGTGAGGGCCTGTGTACGAATTCACCCTTCACTGTTCACTCATAAATGTACAGAGGTACTTAAACACTGTCATTTGGGGGTGAACAGCCATTTTGAGACTAAAGGTCCGGTTACTGTTCCCTGATCCCAGGGTGGTGCCCCGTTAATATTGACTCCTGTCAATAATTTTATGAATATTAATAATTCCACGATTATTAATTATTGATTGCTAATAACCAAACCTGCCCCTATCAAAGCCCAACAGTAAAAAAAAAAAAAAGATTTTGATAACAAACTAGGTGCGGATGTTTTTGGCATTTTTTCATTTTTCATTTCAAAACTGGTCCAAAGATCTTACAAAAAGTAGTTAGTGTTGGCGTCAGACGTAGTTAGAGGCATTGGCATAATTTTACAGCCCTATTCATATTTCCAATACCGGAATGTTTTATTTTGGCAGAAAATCCTCGTCACGGTTTGGTGGTCTGTGGGTGTGAACTCCATAGCGATGGACAGCGGTGTTGCTGGTAGATCAGACCCATCCCCTCGACTTGAGGGCCCTGGAAGACATAGCTGAGTTTACTGTATATGCTTTTATGTCTGCAAAAGGAACCGCAGCTTCATTTTCTCAGCCCTCACCTGAGGATTTGGATCTCATCTTTGCACAGACGAATTATTGGTGCAATATTTTACCACCGAAAACCCCCTAATCTAAGGAACCATAATGCCCTCATAAAATGGATCATTGAGGTTATATCTTGTAACTATTAACCAATAGTTAAGGCCAATGTCCACCAGATGTGAGGATGCAAGGAAGTCAGCCAACTGTCCATGTTGTTAGCCATTTCTCTGGAAAAAAATACATTTCCTGCACAAGAAAAACAATATGCATGAATTGTTGCTGCACCACAATGTTTGTCTGTTCTTTTTATGCTTCTGGTCTATTTTTGCTGGACAGGCTTGTGTCTGTGAGGCATGGAAATACACTATTTTGACTTTTATGTGTATATATTCACAATAAGAAAAATCAAATCAAATATATTACATGATCTGTTTATTTACTGCGCTAAAATTTCTGTTTCATTCATTCATTTTCACCAATGAATGGATGATGATAGGCTGTATTTTGGCCTAGTTTCTGTCTTCTGGGTTTGATTGCTCTGTAGTCCGGTTTTTTATCTGTCTTGTCAGCTCTGTAGCTGTAAATGAATATATAGCCTAAAGTAACCTTGTTATTGTGCCAGGAGTTCAGTTTCCTGATTGAAGTCACTGAAAGAAACGAAAAAACGTGAGGGGGGAGACCAATTAAATTTAGAATAAACATGCAGCCTGGCATGGCTCACCCATAACTGAGGAAAATAACAAAACACTGAAGCTCTCTATCTAAGAGTCAAAGTATGTATGTAGGGTTAGTCTTTCAAATCATACTCCAAATTCCAGCTTTCACACACACACACACACACACACACACACACACACACACACACACACCCACACCCACACACACACCCACACACAGACTGGTTCTGGGGATTTATTGAGTGTTTGAGATTTTACTCTGATTTGAAGCACAGCACTGATAGGAAAACTGTCTTGGCGCTCTCACAGTGTTTTACATCATTCAGTCTAAATAAAGCCACACAGCTTCACAGATATCATTACAGGGAACATCACAGAATAAGCAGGCTCGTCAAAGAGGTTTAGTCAGATGCATCATCATGTGTCACATCAACTCATATTTTTCAGTTTCTGAGCAGGATCTTCTTGTGTTCTCATACTACAGTTTTTACAAAAAGTGGGAATTCATTACAGAACATAGAAGCAATGGAATAATACAGTAAAGCAGACAGACATCTATAAGGTATATTCTTGATTCTTGGTGCTCGGGAGAAAAATCTGTGAAAATACTTGATTAATATTCTATATGAGTATAAATGCGGGGGGGGGGGGGGGGGGGAATCTGACATCAACCCAGACTATTAGAATAATAAATCATATATAAAAAAACAAAACAAAAGCAGAATCATGTTGGAAACACAATCTTAAGCATGATTTACATATCAGCAAATTTTGAGTTACTCATTTCATGTGTTTTTCATTTCCACCTTGATGACCGCTTTGTCAGAATCTGACATTGTGGCCATGAAGGTCACATCCCGGCCTTTATAAGTCAGACAGGGGCCTTTTGCTTTGCCTCTGACAAACCTCTTCTGAGTTTTTTTATACATCTCATCATAAAGATTCTTATCGCAGTCTTTGCTCTTGTCAAAGATCCCCACTGCATACATGTTTTTTGATGAGATGTCGCTAAAGGGCACGGTGAACATGACAGCGATTTTCTTAGTGACCTGCTTTGTATCATTATTGCAGAGATCATAAGTGATGACGCCAGCAGGCCCCCACAGTGATAAAGAAGTCTTGGTGAACACCGCACTGCCAGATGTGGAAGGGCCAAGAGTGGGCGGCAAAGGGGAGCTGCAGCCTCCGTGTTTAAGGCACCTCCTAGTCACAGAAACAGTTGGAGAATCTTAAGGAATTGACAATTCGGGGACAATAATGGAAGAGAGAAAACATTTTGAAAAAGATATACAGGTACCTGGGGTTACAAAGGGTGTAGCTAGAAGATCCATTGTTGATTTCAATGGTGCACTGCAGATCTATTTGGAGTTGAGTAATTGCAGCAGCTGCTCCTGCTACAGCTACTCCTGCAGCCACTACAAAGGCCATGATGACTGCAGCGTGATGACCTGTCCTGACAGATGGAGCACAGAGTCCCTTGATTTGAGTTCATACAAACTTTCACTTCTTTTCACAGATAGGCAGATGTATCAAGAGTTACATTCAGATTTGTCTTATCAGTCTAAACCACAGTGTGTCTGCAGCAGAGCAGAGCGTCCCATCCCCACTGACTGAGACCTTGTAGGTTTGCTCTGTTTACCCAAATAAAATTCTGGTGTTGGGTATATACTCTTCCCTACTACAGGTAGTGATGAATTGAAACGTGCAGTTTACAAACGTCATCTTACAAGATTTAGTTTTCACCTCTCACCGCCTTTTTTTTGGAGCAACACTTTGACATTGTCATTATTTCATATAATTAAAATATTTGGTCGGTAACTGAAATGTATCTAATTGACTCAGTTTACAGATTTCCACAAGGACTGGTTCAGTTACGCTACAAGAGAAATAGTACATTTATGTTTTAGGTTTAGTTCATTTTCAGGCATATGAATGATAAACACAATTATCTGCTTTTTTAACTTACTTTACACAATCTCAGATACATTAGAGTGAGCCAGAGGTGAATAAAGGTCCAGCACACTGAAACAGCTTGAAACTGCAATAAGAAGAATTGGACTAATATAAAAATCATTTGTGAAATAGTTGCAGACAAGACAGTGAGGATGCCACAGCCTGCTCAGGTTCCTGAGAAACACTGTGCTGCAAAGAGACGTTCAGGATGAGAAGTTGAACTTATGCATCTTTTCTTACCTGGAATGGAGGATGACTGCAACCTTCAACTATCAGACTGAAAGTACGCTCCTTATATACATTTGCTGCAGGACTCTGGGTCATTTCCCAACATTCAAAAGAAAACAGCTGGGGGCTGAACCTCGTCCTATAAGGCCCGACCTCCAGATAATGAGACTCTGGTGCAGCTTACAACCTAAAATCACTTTCACTTTCCTATCTACATACACACACACACACACACACACACACACACACACACACACATACATACATACATACATACATACATTTCTCAACACTCCTCTTAAATATGAAACTTTGTCATCCCTTTCACCTGCATCGAGGGATGAACAAAATGCCTGTGGGTGTGAACTCCATAGCGATCGACAGCGGTGTTGCTGGTAGATCAGACCCATTGTAGAGAAAATATGTACTATTCCAATGTATTGATTGTCATGAGCTCATCACGTGCTTTCATGTGCTCGCCATGTGAGGGTTTATGACTGTCATGCATAGACAAGGTCCTACTGTTCCTGAGACCCACTTACGCAACATCCATACAAACACCATCATGAGATACTGGGAGGGGCGGAGGCTTGCAGGTGGCTGTCCTTGAAGATATAAGCCTGGTTAGTCTGACCCTTGTCAGAGAACTGCACCATTCCCTTTGCTATGATGTACTTCTCTCCATGCAGCATGTATCATTAAAGAAAACACTAAATCAACGGACGGCAAACTTGTCTTTATTACAAAATTATTCATCAATTGGTTTCATAAACAAGATCCCAACAGGAGTCGAGAGAAACTCTGGTGAGTAGTTTCTCCGCTCTGACGGGATCCACAATCCTTTATTGAGAGTTGAAGGATTTCTTGAAGTTTATAATTATAATTGCCTAGCTGATCTGTGTATTGTTCTAAAGGAACATTCGACAAGTCCTATAGGGCAGTGGTCCTCAAAGTGGGGTCCGGGGACCCCCAGGGGTCCTTCAGGGGGTTCCAGGGGGTCCCCAGCAAAAAGGGGAATCATTTATTTTCACTATAATTCCATCCATAAGTAACACAATGACAGAATGTATGACTATTTTGGTCATGGGTTTCATACACTTTCTGTAATAAAACATCTAAAAGCAAAAGTCTTATCAGATGGGGACCCCGGGACAAAATCTTATCATGGGGGTCCGTGGTCTAATTTGTGTCAGTTTAGGGGTCCTTGACGTGAAAAAGTTTGAGAACCACTGCTATAGGGGCTGTGGGGCCTGCCTACGCGGTGGGGTATCTATGCTCCTTCAAGAAAGTCTAAACTGATTTCCTTTTGAAAGGAAGAACTGAGGGAGTTCACTCTCCGAAAAGTTATAGCGCTATACATATTTTGTATTGTCCGGTGAGGCTGGCAAAATGTCTTTTAAATTGTGATTATCTGTGAAGGGGTAAGGCTCACTTAATCGTATACTGGTTGATTAGAAGTGTCACCAGTGTCACTGGTTGACAGTGTCACAAGTGTGAGTGTGACTACTCAATACCAAGAAGTACCGCTGTTTGATTCTGTGTTTTCTTTGGGGGTAAAAATACAGTTGTAATGTGTGTGTGTGTGTGTAATGTGAATTAACTTTTCCTTTTTTCCCTTGTAGATCAAGCAGGAGCTGAATTAACCCTAAACAATTCCTGTTTTCCACACAGGAGAGGAATCCGTAACAGTGTAATACTGTGTATGGTACATTGTATGAAAATATAATCCGGCCTAGGGTTCCTGTGTATTCTCCGTTTGAAGTCAGCTGGAAGCAGGCCAGGGATGCGGACAGCGATCCGGTCCTCAGGGAGTGTGGTGGGACTACGGTCCTAAACGTCCATCTCTAAGCCTACAACTTTCCTTGTTTACGTGAGTACTGAATGACTTAATCAGCAGAAAGAAGAAAGAAAAGGAGAAGCGAAATAAGAAAATGTCAAAGAATAAAAAAATGAATTAATCAATTTATCAAACACCTGTTGAACAAGCAGAACATAAACTTAAATACGACGTCTTTGACTTCCAGCAGTCAACTCCCGTCTCATCCACAGCCGTTATACTGTATTTTACACATGTGGCTGGCTCTGGATAAAACGCAGCCAGCTAAACTGCATTGGGCCTCATGCAAGAACCACTCGTATGAACAGATTCATTCTTAAATCACTCTTAGGAGCGATTTAAGAGAACATGCCGCATTCACCAATTTTCTCCTTTTCCTATTTACAGTTTTCTCTTAGGTATGAACAAAATGTACGAGTCATGAACAATCAACCTGCTGTTCTCCAAAGCAAAAAAAAAAACTTTGTTGTTGACTAATGGATTGCATCTCTGTCACTTTGAAGAAATTTTGAGTTTGAATATATAAATGACACTGTAAAGTAATGCATAATCATGTTGAGATTAACCAGAACAGTGGTTACAGCAACAGGAAAAATAGCAAGGGAGCACTGATGGCTTTTTCAAAAGAAGGTAGTGCATAATTTATTTTACCAGAGCTGCATAAAATCTCATAAGTATCCATGTGGGTTACACAGTAGCCTATAAGTGCGCTCAGTACAAAGACAAAACAAAAAACACTAATTCGCAGTTTATTTGACAAACACTCAGATGAGACAAAGGCAAGGTTAGATTGTTTGGGGGAAATACATTATAGAAGGAGATAAATCTGACTTATAGGCTATTTCACTCCAGTTGATAACTTTAATGTGGGTAAGTGCAAGTGAATCTAAATTTAGGTCTTACCAGGTTGAGGTGCAAGTCGCTCTCCAGGGCGACATCACTGAACACCTGACACTGCTGTATCGCCAGTTATGGATGGCAGGTATAGGCCTGTTCTTTCATCTGTCTGTGTAAATGGGTATCTTTGATGAGGGCCTAGGAACGATGACAACCAGAAGGATCAGTCTTTACCGGTTTATTTTGGTTGAAAGTCAAAAAATAGAAAATGCAAAGATAGCGTACAAAAATGAATAATTCAATACAAAAAGAAAATCTAATCAGACTTTGTCAAGCTCGATATAACAATCAGACAGCTTTAGGTTTGCTCAAAACAACAAACTGTTAGTTGGGACAGAGCATTCTGCATTGTGCCCACAACCTCTCTCTGCCATGTCTGAGCACAGACTGCTTAAATACAGGCCTCAATCAAGCCTCCACTCCCAGGACCATACCACTTTCCTAGTCCAGGGTGGTATGAAGTTTCACCTCAAACACAGGTAAACTTTTAGACAGTAATCAAAATATCACATGTTACCCCTACAACTGGCACCACTATATTTTGATTGATTGATTGATGTGTTTATTTGAGTGTCCTGCACCATTTATGGTGCCCAGCCCATATGGGCTTACAAGACACTAGACAACAACAACAGCAAGGATGGCCACATGACACATCATAATATACAGTTCCACAAATTCAAAAAGAGAACACTTCATACACATTCAATTTCCAAGACAGAAATGACCTATGTTGGATACAGTGTTCTCTGTCTTAGTTGCCATGCATTTTCTATAAATCTTGCTAAAACAAAAATATCCTCATTAAAGAGCCAACTCAACATATCACCTTCAGACAACCAAAACAAATCAGGGTTCTTCAACTGAATTTTTTCAAATAGATGATTCCTCAAATTGCTGTACATAGGACAGTGAAACATAAAATTAAATTCATCCTCAACAACACCAAGATCACAGAAAACACATAAACGCAGCTCTTCAGGAATACCTTTATATCTGCCTACCTCAATTGCCAATGGTAAGGTACCAGTTCTTAACTGAGCACATAAGGACCTCTGCCCTCTCTTTAAATGAAATGTTATATAAGGTTCTGTGAACTATATGCAGGTTTCTAATCATCATTATATTTCATTAACAATGCCAACAAAGAATAAGCACACTCTCAAAAATAGAAACCGCCCAACATAATGTGTAATTATTCTGTGGTGTATTTAATAAATGTTTATTGCTGGACCAGTATTCTATGTGTCTGTGTTGTTTGTGACATTAAAGTGGTTAATTCAATTTTGCAGTATCAAGGTGGTGAAATTGGTACCAAACAATTTGTTTAAACCTAGCTAGCATAGGGTACTCCAAATGTTTGCTGTTGTCAAGACTGCTCAGATGGAAATGATTAACCTAAAACATTTATAATCTGGCTAAGGAAATGTGCACATGACTAGGGAAATTATGTATACACAGCAAATGTTCAGAAATGAATATTCTACAGTAGCATACACATATAACTATGTGTCTAAGGATCTAAAGAAGAGAAAAAGAGAAAAAACCTGTGCGATGACTATGAGCAGTCACGTCCTCCTGGCCCTCCTGTTGCAGTCATGGATCGTCTTGCTTTTTGCATCTAATTTCATGTCAAGCCACTTCTTTTTTTATTTCTGTGGCGGTGCCTTAATGACAAATCACTATAGTCCTATAATATTCCTATAATTCTCCGATAGGGACTTAGAGTGTCTGTGGTACTCAATAGTGAGTTTATAGTGACCTTATCATGGTATTTTTGTCTTTTGTAGTATCAGTATAATATTCCTATAGGGAATTATAGCTTTGTTGTGATATTTATTTAGCGTTCATCTAAAATGTATAGGAATACTATAGTTGTTTATCGCAAGGGAATGCACAGAGTTATTTTTCCCCATTCCTTGGCTTTAGCAGGGCCTTTGATTCCACTATTGAATTATATTAAATATTATATGCTTTGATTGACTTATTTCTGTTAGTAGGACTTCAGTCTCAGAGCTGGGAGACTTCTCCTTAGTCTTCCTGTCAGTTTCATGAATGAAACTTCCCGACATATGGGCAGGACGCCTAACCTTATGTGGAATTTTTGGAGCATCAATTATGCAAATTCACAATTCTCATGAACGCACGTTCAGTTAGAACAGGTGGAATTCATCATGTTTAGGCAGGTCATTTACGACAGTTTTCTGAAGATACGAGCGTGTGGTGAATCTGACGTGGCACACCCGTACCCGAGTCCACCTCACGAAAAAAGTACGAGAAATTTAAGATAAGAATACGAAAATGTTCTTGCACGCAGATGTCACTCGCTTTGCTTGTCTGCTTTACCGCCGCGTTACTACGGTGCTGACAGGCAGTAAAGGTGGGGGCTGCACTAGTTAACTGTAGACACTAGGTGGCAGCAGAGTGCTTGAATCCTGTCGACAGAATCTTACTATACACCCCCTTTGACCTTACCTTGCCAGGCAGCTGGATTTGAATCCATCTTGCCAGGCTTCAAGTTATGCGTTTGTGGCCGAACCGCAGCGGTGCGGACCAATCAGCGTCCTGTGAGGGCAGCTGGGGGCGGGGCTTAGGCGTGACGACAGCGAGAGGCGACTGTTCGTTCACAAAAAATGGCGGCTCCTAAAGAGGCTAGCGAGAGTATTTCTTAATTGAAAGAAGAGCAAAGAACGGCACTGAAGGCTTTTCTGGATGGAAAAGATGTTTCCGCTCTTCTCCCGACCGGCTTCGGCAAGAGTTTGTTTATATGGTTTGTTGATCTGATTGGTTGAAGTTAGCCTGTGATAGAGTGATAGACAGATGGTTCATCCAATCACCTGCCAAGTATTTTTTGAAAGTGCCTGCCCTTTTCCAAACAGTTTCCAAGGACGACTTCCCAATGGTTCTGTGTAACAACCCATCTGGCAAGTCAGGTTACCTTTGACCACAATGTGGTCAGCAACGGCAGAGTGGCGCTGTCCGTATTTCCGCTGGTTGACTCCATGGGAAGAGGAGCTGTAGAACCGGCTGAGGCTCTGTATGTTGTATGACTCCTAAAGAGAGACTTTTCATTTTGTCTGATATTGACCTTAAACAGCTCTTCTGTGAACTAAGTTAAATAAAGTAAAGTAAGATATGTAATGTTAAGTTACTGTTTGACATCAATGAAGTGTTGTTGAGTGTTCATCTTGCGGTGCATTTTGTGCCCTGGTTGAGCTTGTTTCTGTGCCGGGTGCAGGTACTGTACTGTACACTCTGTCCCGGCTGCTCCGCTCAGGCTGCCCGGCCAGCGCGAGGCTTCCCTCTTGAATTCCCCTCTAGAGTTTGAATAAAGTTCGAGTCCAGTGCGAGACTGTGCTTGTCTACACAGCGCAGGTTACACGTAAATTTGGGCACAGCCGTAATTTAGACTCTTTTAAAATTATTGGAAAGCATTTCGTTATCATATTCCAGAAACAACATTTAATCTGATTTATTGACATTTAATTGAAAGAAACGGTTGAAAACTTGGGAGTGATACACTTGAGTTTAATCTGTTATCTCTGTCTCCACTCCGGTATGAAACTGCAGTGCTGTGTGATCAGATCAGTCCGTCTGAGATTCTGTCCTTTTTTCAGTTTGTGGATTTGGGCAACACAACTCAAGAGTTTCATGACAGAGCAACAGTGATGCTCAGACCTATCTTTAGATCATCTCAAAAACTTCTATTTGTATTATTTTTCATTCAACTGCTAAAGATTAAGGTTTGGATTGATTACAGAACATTCTTATTAACTAAGCTGAGATGGACTGTTACAGAGCTTAATTTAAACTATACCTTGAATACTGTGAGCATTCAAGATCTGTTGCAAGCAGCCTGTTTCTAGCCATCATGTAATTGTGATACAAATGTGTACAAGAGAGATTCATTTACATGAAATTTACATTACATTACATTACATTTTCATTCTCTCTTGGACATTTGTATCACAATGTAAGACATGCAAGAACGGCCATCAGATGCATTGTAATACAAGCGTCCAAGAGAGGTTAATTTACATTAAACATTATCAGGCCATGAACGACCTCCATTTATTTCCTTAGTATATTGATGGTGGACAATTCCAGAGGGTCACATTGTTTTTTCTACCTAAAAAAAACATCTTACAATGTAGACTGTTTCAGAATCACTTTCAGTTTTATTTTTTTTTTTTCAGTTTCACTTTTATTTTCAGTTTCACTTCACATCTTTATTTCTCTGTGTACTACCACCAAGCTCACACGTGCATGCACGCACACACACACACACACACACACACACACACACACACACACACACACACACAGATTTGGTGGATTTATTGAGTGTTTGAGATTTTATTTGTTTGCACACTGAAACAGAAGAAGAGAAGAATACAACAAATGAGAGCCAGCTGTGCAGGTGAGATTAAAAAACCCCAAGGGGCTCATGGTGTATCCCACCTAAATAACCAATATGTACAACATTAGTAACAAAACAAAGGAAATTATAAAATAAATGTCAATAATTAAAACAGGGAGATATTGGAAAAAAATGAAAATGTAGATTAAATACAAATCAAATTAAAACAAATACAAGGCAAGGCAAGTTTATTTATATAGCACATTTCAGCAACAAGGCAATTCAAAGTGCTTTACATAAAACATTAAAAGCATCGAGACAAAATGAAAACGATAAAATTCAAATAGAAGACCAAGAAAAATAAAGTTCATTAAAGAGCTAAGAGAATAAAAAAAACCCAAAAATGAAACAGAGCAAACTACAGATTTTAGAAGTGTCTAATTGGTATTAAGTGTGATGGGTGTATGCATGTGTGTGAATGAGAGTGCGTGTGCATTAATGTGACTGCTGGATTAGAGTGGACCATCTTATATTTGAAGTTTTGGAGAGATGTTGCTGATTTAAGAGAGAGAGAGAGGTGGGGTATGTAGCAGCCCATGCAATAACAGATATGGATGAATTAAACTGTAATACAGAGTTAGTAGACAAGACTGCTACCACTGGAGAGATTTTGCGGATGATACCAAGCGATCTTTGCTACAAAATACATGGATGTGATCTTTCCAGTTTAACTTTTAATCAATTAAGACACCAAGGAATTGGGTTGACTGTACTGTATGTAAGATTTCATGATCTTCGATGATTAATCTAGCAGTCAATCTACAATATTTCTTATTTTTTCCTGTAAATATAATGAAATTTGATTTCTTCACATTTAGAGATCATCTGTTGAGTCTAAACCAAATGGAGATTTTAGTCAGGCCTTCATTCGCCTCACCAATAAGTGAATTTATGTCTTTGTGTGACAAAATCAAATTGGTATCATCCGCAAACAAAAGAGGTAATAATTTCGGAGATGCAGCACCTACAGTATATGTGTTGTCACAAAAGCCATAAAGGTGCAGTTTGGCAAATAGAATATCGTGATTGACAGTATCAAAAGCTTTGGATAGATCTAAAAAAAAAAAAAAAAATTCCAAGAGCATATTCATGATTATTCCAAGCTGAATTAATTTTATCAACTAGCTGTAACAAGACGAGGCCAGTAGAGTGATTCTGGTGAAAACCATAGTGATGATTATAGAAGATGTTATGTACATTCAAACGTTAGAGCATTCTATTGTATATGAATTTTTCAACTAATTTCACACACACACACACACACACACACACAAGGGGCATCTTCCCCCAAAAACCCTACTTTCACATTTTCATATATATAAAAAAAAATGTTTTACTTTTTTGTTAATAAATGAATGAAGTATTCTCATGAATCTCCTTTTTAGATCTCCAAACAGTTGGCTTCGAATAACTCCTCAACATGGACAAGTATGATGGCAGTTAAGAACGAGGAACGAGAGGGACTTGCTAGATGACAGAAACAAGCTGAGATCAAATTTGGTGCTATCTTCTGTTCAGAAATGGATTTTCACAAAGGGGAGCGGGGGGGGTAGTCTTCCCCCATATTACCCTACTCATTTACAGGGTTGGGGAGTAACGGAATACATGTAAAGGCGTTACGTATTTAAAATACAAAATATGAGTAACTGTATTCCGTTACACTTACAGTTTAAATCGGTGGTATTCTGAATACAGTTACTGTCTTTAAAAATAGATTACTTGAAGGGATTACGTTATTTGTTTGTTTTGTTTTATTTGCTCTAAAATTCATATGAGGCACGCATTTCCCATAAACGGCGCACCTGCCACACACCACAAGACAATGGCAATGTCTGAGGAGACACACAGCCAGGACACTCTCAGGAATGCCTTTTTGACATGGAAAAATAAAGAACATTTTACTTACAAACAGGGGTTAAAGTGGGCCGGAACGATCCGGAACGGCGTTCCGGCATCTTCGATTAATAAGTAAATAAATCTGATTGGCAGTTTCATACATAATAATGTCAAGCGAGTTCACAGGGCTGCCAACTCTCACGCATTGACCGTGAGACTCACGCATTGACATTTTTCACACGCTCTCACGCCACAAGTCCATTTTCTCACGCAGTGAAAAACAAATTCATAACTGATAACGTCGCGACGTGAAAAAAGGAAACTGACAGCAGGACAGACGAGACAGAGCAGCACCGTGCAGCAGAGAGTTATCCAGACCATCTGAATAGCGAGAAATATACACAAATGTATTATATTGTAATTTATTCCCATGCATGCTGCTCAGAGTAATCTCAGTCAGCGGCTCTTCTCCGTCTCTCCCTCTCCTCTCAGGCAGGAGTGAGAGTGAGTTGCTATGGTTACGGGGACGCTCTGCGTCTGTCACTGTGAAACTTTCTCATGATTCCCAATAATAGGTTTTTAGGTTAGTATGCCTATGCAAAATCATGAATGTAAGCACCTCAATGCTGAAATCTAGTAATATAACATAATTTTACATTTTTGGTTAACATTATACAGGGATGCTGTTTCTTGACTTAATCCAAGAGGTTAGGTGGTGTAGAAATGCAGGACATTTGTTTTAAATTACTATTTTGTTTCTTTAATGTTTGTCTAATGTGTTTTACTCTACTTGATGCTGTGGTTAACTGATGCTGTGGAAATTAAAGAAAGGGTAAAGGAAAACTGAAGACTTTGTTCTCTGGTGGATGCCATTTTTCTTTAGACAGTATCAGTTGCAGGACAAAACACCACATTTGTGTTTACATACTTGCATAACTTTTCCTCTGAAGACAGTAATAAGGTCCTAAGCAAGTGTTAACTACATTCAGAGTGACCCAGACAAATGGGCTCAGCAAGACGATTTTGAAGTATTCCAAAAGTAATCCAAAGTATGTAGAATACGTTACTTAACTTGAGTAATCTAATGGAATACGTTACAAATTACATTTTAGGGCATGTATTCAGTAATCTGTAGTGGAATACGTTTTAAAACTAACCCTCCCAACACCGCTCGTTTAATCTGTTGTTCACTTGCACCTTCATGACAGGTTTGTTAGTATCTGACATTGTGGCCGTGATGGTCAGACCGTGGCTTTTATAAGTCAGACCGGGGCCATCTGCTTTGCCTCTTCTGAAGCACCTTTGCTCTTCACTGTAATACATCTCACATAAAAGTTTCTCATCACAGTCTTTGCTCATGTCAAAGATTCCCACTGCATACCAGTTTGAGAAAAGGTTATAGTCAAAGGGCACAGAGAACATGACAGCTATTTTGTCAGTGAACTGGTTTGTACGATTCTTGAGGAGATCATAAGTGAAGACGCCAACAGCTCCCGCCAGTGAGCGAGGAGTCTTGGTGAACAGTGCACTCTCTGATGTGGAAGGGCCAAGAGTGAGCGGCAAAGGACTGGCACAGCCTCCGCTATCAAGGTACATCCTAACAGTGGGAGAATCTTAATGAATTGAGGATATTTGGGGACAATTCATGTTAATATAAGAAAGAAAACATTTGAAAAAATATGCAGCTACCTGGGGTTACAAAGGTTGTAGTGAGAACATCCATTTGTGATCTCTATGGTGCACTGCCGATCTATTTGAAGTTGACTGATTACAACAACTGCTCCTGCTACTCCGGCAGTCAATACAAGGGGGAGAGACCCTTGAGCCATGATGACTGTGCAGCGTGTCGACCTGTTCAGACAGACGGAGCACAAAGAAGTCCCTTGATATGTGTTCATAAAATCTTCACTTCTTTTCACAGACAGGCAGAAGATGCATCAAGAGTTACATTCAGATTTGTCTTATCAGTCTAAACCACAGTGTGTCTGCAGCAGAGCAGAGCGTCCCATCCCCACTAACTGACACCTTGTAGATTTGCTCTGTTTGCACCAATTAAATTCTGATGTCATGTAAATACTCCTCCCTGAACCCATGAAGTGACAAATAGAAATTTCAGAGTGAAATCCAAAGTGTCCCCTAAACAGCAGCAGAGAAAGCTGGACTCACAAGATTTCTGGGTATTGAAGTTCTAATTTTTCAAAGAGTTTCCTCTCACTACCATTTGGAGCCACTAACTAGTTTATCTTAAGAACAACTTCACAAACATACTCTAGGGAAAACCTTTTTTTTTTAGCGATACTTTGACATTGTCGTTATTTCATGCAAATGAAATATTGGCACAGTAACAGGTCCATAAATAAAATGTATTGACTCAGTTTACAGAAGACTGGCTCAGTTACACTACAAGACAAATAGTTCACTTCTGTCTTCTGCCCTCCCACAACCAGTACATTAACGTTTAGTTCATTTTCACAGGCATACAAATGATAAAACACTAATATCTGCCTTTTTAACTTGCTTTACATAATCTCAGAGACAGCCAGAGTGAGCCAGAGGTGAGTAAAGGTGTGGAACTACAATAAGAAGCATTGAAATAATATAAAAATCAGTGAGGATGCCACAGCCTGCTCAGGCTCCTGAGAAACACTGTGCTGCAAAGAGACATTCAGGATGAGAAGTTGTCTCCTCAATATTTATCTGCCTTTTCTTACCTGGAATGGACACTTCTGGAGGACGACTGCAAACTGAAAGTACACTCATTATTTATATTTGATGCAGGACTCTGGGTTATTTCCTGCATTCAAAACAATGCAAGGCCCTCCTCCCTCCAGGTGATCAGATAATCAGACAGTCAGACACTGGTACTGTTTACAACCTAAAATCACTTTCACTTTGCCAGCTATTCTTTTCTCTACATCTGCACACACACACACACATTTCTTGATTTCTTGGAGTTTGCAATATACATAGACCTACTCTATCTCTTGTCTTTTATTACCTGTTTATCACTTGATTTGATTCTAGATAAACAGATAAACAAACACTCCTCTTAAATATGAAACCTTGTCACATCCATTTCACCTGCATCGAGGGATGAAAAAAATGTCATATAACGAGTTTTATTGAGAAGAGAGACGGCAGAGCAGCAGAGACAGTGAAGTGAGGCTGTGTGGTTTTGACTTTGACCCCGGGCTCTACAGAGCATCTGTGCCGCGTTGCATTCAGGGACTCATTTTCAGCCTGGGAGTTTCTTTTGATTGGGTTAATCATAGTCAACAGGTATAAATACTATATGTAAAAAAAAAGATAAAAACAATACATGTAATGGATAAAATAGCATTTGTCTCCATCAGCTTTGTTATATCAAAGGAAATCTCTTTCAATGCAAATGAATGTACTGTAGCTTCCAAACTGTCCAGCCCTCCAGATATTTTTAGAATCACACTGGACAGGTCTGACATGAACTTGTCACGTCAGATCAGACCACACAATCCAAAGAGTGGGCCGCTCTCACACCCCCGCCTGCATCAGGCAAATTTTTGGTGTGGCAGGTTGTCGGGGAAACAGGGGTGTGTCAGTGGCAGTGTGTGTGTGTGTGTGTGTGTGTGTTGGTGTGTGTGTGTGAGTGAGTGAGTGTGAAGCACAGAATGCTTTTATAAATATATGTGTGTATATATATATATATATATATATATGTATGTATACATATATATCAGGAGAAACAAGTGAATGAAGTAAAGATAATTGTTTATTATAACAGATGTGGCGCTTAGACTCTACAGGGAGATCCTGTAATCGAGGGGGACCGGCCCTGAGCAGCAGCAAGATAAATCCCCCAATGGAGTCCAGACACTGGTGCTGGTGGAGGCTGATGACTCTGCTGAGACTGATAGGCTGGTGAGGCGGATGAGTGATGAAGCTGATGAAGCTGATGAAGCTGATGAATCTGTGAAGACTGGGTGGTGACGGGGAGGTGGAGGGGTGAAGGCATAACAGCAGCATGAACGGACTAAAGCGGAGAGAGAAACATATTTAAGAAGACAGCAGCAAGATGATAGGCTAACAATGGAGGTGTGTCGCTGTGCTATTGGACAGATGTGACCAGCTGATGTGAACAGCTGATATCTCAATTGACGGCCCGGGAAAAGACAGCAAGGAAATAATGAGTGAGCATGCGTGAGAGATGTGAATGGCAGGATGGTATGAGAAGTAAAACTACAGCCTCAGCATGCAAAAGATAGTCTTCCTGACTGAACCTTCGCTAAAGCTCCATATATATATATATATATATATATATATATATATATATATATATATATATGCAGGGTGATATATGCAGTCTGATGTGTGCTGTATGTCCATCCTTTCCCCTTAGGGTGGACAGGTGGGACAAAGTTCAAAATAGTCTTTTGTCAAACTCAATAATTTCCAGGTCCAACCAGAATCAATAAAGAATTGAGGGGAGATGGACTGAGAAGGATTATGATCTCATAGTGCTTCGATTAATGTCTAACATGAAAGCCAGTTCATCAGTCAGTCAGACAGTTTCACACTGCGACTGGCTGCAGAGACGACTCAGTGTGTTCACATGTTCTCAGGAAGATGACACACTTGTTGTTTCTTTGTAAGCTGAGTTTGCCTTGCTAGTGTTTCAACAATGTTTCAGCACTTTTCACAGTCATTTGTGCTTTCACTGTGTCAAAGTGTGTGCTATTCCCAGGAATCAAAACTTAACAGGGAAATTGACCAAAAACTTGTTGTATTATGAGTTTAACTGTACCAATCCATCTATCCACTGTACATTTATTATTTTCATTCAGGTGGTCAGAAACCATGAATAGCTGGTTTATGAGTTTAATGAAAGCTTTTTCACAGACGGTTTGTGATTGTTCCTCTGTGGGTCTTCTGCATCCTCTGCTGCTGAACATTACATGGTGCAGATTATAAAGACTGATGCAGGGATGAGCTGCAGTTCTCTCTTATGGCAGAAGAGGGCAGTCTTCACTCACAGTGAGGAAAAGCACAAGGTAAACGAACACTGAGGCTCTGCTGCACCTCAACCTGTATAACAGCTGCTTCACCACCTGCTGAATGTCAAGTTTCCAATCAGTCCATGTTTGCTAACCGAAACAGGAGTTTTATTTACCATTATCACTCTTCTCCAACACAAATTTCTCATGCTACAAATTTCTGAGGAGAACTGTGGAAAACCAGTAGCTTCTTGGTCCATGGTCAAGCTCAAGTTCCAGTTCATTTCTGTTTGTTTTTGACTGGGAACTGATCATTTCATCACTGATCCATCTGATTGATTTAGTGTTTGGATAATTTCAGCTTGTTAGCTAGCTAACCATAGTATCTGGTCAGCTAGCCATCACTGTCTTGTTAACACATCTGATTAGCACACTATAGCTAACATAGCTAGTAGCAGTTAGTGTTAGTAGTGGCATGGTGTCGTCGAATGTTAACATTAACATTAATTGCTATTGGAGGTGACCTGATGGTTAAGGCACACACTGTGTTATTGTGACATCTTGGGATGGCCTGGGACCTTCATCACATGTCATCCATCTCTTTCCTTCTTGTGGCTTTTCACTGTCAATTATCAAATAAATCATCAAATGCCAAAAATTAATCTTACAAAACATCAGTGTCTTTGCTAAATGAGCCTGCTGGCTAGTTAGTTAGCTAACAGTTTGTTCAGGTTAACTGAACTGACTCTTCTCAAGCTACAACTCAGAGTGTTTTCCATAAAGCGAGGTTACCGGTGAAACCAGGCTTATTTCAGTAAATCAGGCTTATTTTCAAGAAATTCGGTTCCACAAAGCAGGTTTAAATAAACTTGACCTAAATTACCATGGAAACTTATCCTTCCAGACTAGCCTGGTCCCACGGCTAGTTTGGCTAGTTTTCAGGCTTAGCTTCAAATCCAGGTTAATTTACTCAGTGAGTTAAAGGCCTGACGACACTCGACCTACTGCTAATAATAATTATGACAGAGTATGATAGAGTGGATTTGTCCTGTGAAGCAGAAAGAACTCAGATGAAAGCAAAGAAATGTAATCTTTACAAAGAAATGTTGAGAGGAAGTGGAGGACGTTACAGTACACGACTGTGTCAAGCAATTCACAATTGTCACTTAGCGTTTTATATTTTTTATATTTATGTACATTACCTTTCCCGTATTATTTTATTTAATTTTATTACCTTTCCTGTGCTTGACTTCCTTGGCACTGTTCTGCCAGTTGCTGCTGTGGTGTCTGAATTTCCCCCAGGGGATCAATAAAGTGCAATCTTAAAACCTCTGATCTTAATTCCAAAGAGATCACATTTTCCCTCTTTTGAAGTCATGTGCAAAAATTAACTACAGACAGGGAAATGCACTCTTCCAAAGATTTTTACATAAATTTTATCTTCAGGTATATACAGTATACAAGTCATTTTTTGTTGTACTGTATGCTGCAATCTGACCCTTACGGTGCTAAACATAAAGTATGTGTCCCACACACACACACACACACACACACACAGAGAGAGAGAGAGAGAGACAGAGAGAGAGACTGATTCTTTGGATTTATTGAGTGTTTGAGATTTTACTCTGAAACAAGGTTTGAAGCACAGCACTAGGAAAATCGTCTTGGTGCTCTCACAGTGTTTTACATCATTCAGAGTAAATAAAGCCGCACAGCATCACAGATATCATTACAGGCTCATGAAACAGGTTTTGTCAGATACATCATCATGTGTCACATCAACTCATATTTTTTCAGTTTCTGAGGAGGATCCTCTTGTGGGAATTCATTACAGAACATAGAAGCAATGGGATAATACAGTAAAGCAGACAGACATCTATAAGGTATATTCTTGATCCTTGGTGCTCAGGAGAAAAATCAGTAAAAATACGTGTCAATATACAATATGAATGTAACTGCAGGGGGAAAAAAGAGCGTTTATTAACGTTTTGGTTTTCCCAGATCAGTGTGATGCTCTGACATTATATTCTATCAGCCCAGAATCATTAATTCTAAAGAAGGAAAGCAGAATCATGTTGGAAATACAAACTGAAAGCTGAGTGCATTTCTGACTCGCTCATTTGGTGTGTTCTTCAATTGCACCGTTATGACAGAATCAGGAGTATTTGTCATTGTGGCCTTGATGGTTACAGCATGACTTTTATAAGTCAGACCACGGTCACCTGCTTTGCCTCTTCTGAAGGACCTTTGCTCATTGTAATACATCTCATGATAAAGACTCTTACCAATTTTTTTGCTCATGTCAAAGATTCCCACTGCATACCAGTTTGAGTAAAGGTTAAAATCAAAGGGCACAGAGAACATGACAGCCATCTTCTCAGTGAGCTCACTGGTAAGATTATTGATAAGATCATAAGTGATGATGCCAACACATCCCGCCACTGAGAAAGGAATCTTGGTGAACAGCACACTCCCCGATGCAGAAGGGCCAAGAGTGAGCGGCAAAGGACTGACACAACGTCCCCTATCAAGGTACATCCTATTCATAGACAAAGTGGGAGAATCTTAATGAATTGAGGCTATTTGGGAACAATTCATGTTAATGTGAGAGAGAAAACATTTTGAAAAAAAAATATACAGCTACCTGGGGTTAGAAAGGATGTAGTTAGAACATCCATTTTTGATCTTTATGGTGCACTGCCGAGGCATGATGACTGCAGCGTGTCGACCTGTTCAGACAGACGGAGCACAGAGAATCCCTTGATATGTGTTCATAAGATTTTCTCTTCTTTTCACAGACAGGCAGATGCATCAAGAGTTACATTCAGATTTGTCTTATCAGTCTAAACCACAGTATGGCTGCAGCAGAGCAGAGCGTCCCATCCCCACTAGCTGAGACCTTGTAGATTTGCTCTGTTTGCACCAATTAAATTCTGGTGTCGTGTAAATACTCTTCCCTGAACCCAGGAAGTGACAAATAGAAATTTCAGAGTGAAATCCAAAGTGTCCCCTAAACAGCAGCAGAGAAAGCTGGACTCACAAGATTTCTGGGTATTGAAGTTCTAATTTTTCAAAGAGTTACCTCTCACTACTATTTGGAGCCACTAACTAGTTTATCTTAAGAACAACTTCACAAACATACTCTAGGGAAAACATTGTTATTTCATGCAAATGAAACAGGTCCATAAATAAAACGTATCTAATTGACTCAGTTTACACAAGACTGGCTCAGTTACACTACAAGACAAATAGTTCACTTCTGTCTGCTGCCCTCCCACAACCAGTACATTCAGGTTTAGTTCATTTTCACAGGCATACAAATGATAAAACACTAATATCTGCCTTTTTAACTTGCTTTACATAATCTCAGAGACAGCCAGAGTGAGCCAGAGGTGAGTAAAGGTCCAGCACTCTGAAACATTTTTTTTGTGTGAAATAGTTGCAGACAGGACAGTGAGGATGCCACAGCCTGCTCAGGCTCCTGAGAAACACTGTGCTGCAAAGAGACGTTCAGGATGAGAAGTCGTCTCCTCAGTATTTTAACTTATCTACCTTTTCTTACCTGTAATGGAGAATGGACACTTCTGGAGGACGACTGCAATCTGAAACTATGCTCATTAGTTATATTAGTTATATACTCTGGGTCATTTCCTGCATTCAAAACAATGTAAGGCCCTCCCTTCAGATGATCAGATAATCAGACACTGTCAGACACTGGTACTGTTTACAACCTAAAATCATTTTCACTTTGCCAGCTATTCATTTCTCTACATCTAGACACACACACACATTTCTTGATTTCTTGGAGTTTGCAATATACATAGACCTACTCTATCTCTTGTCTTTTATTACCTGTTTATCACTTGATTTGATTCTAGATAAACAGATAAACAAACACTCCTCTTAAATATGAAACCTTGTCACATCCATTTCACCTGCATCGAGGGATGAAAAAAATGTCATATAACGAGTTTTATTGAGAAGAGAGACGGGCAGAGCAGCAGAGACAGTGAAGTGAGGCTGTGTGGTTTTGACTTTGACCCCGGGCTCTACAGAGCATCTGCATTCAGGGCCGGAGAGGGACTCATTTTTAGGAGTTTCTTTTGATCTTATTTTAGTTATTTTTTAATAATTATTATAATAGTTATTTTAAATAATTAAGTTTAATCATCGTCAACATGTAAAAATATATGTAGAAAAAAAAAAGTACAGGTAATGGATAAAATAGCATTTGTCTCCGTCAGCTTTGTTAGAGAAAAGAACAAAAGAAAAGAACCTTAACAATAAAAACACACGACACTATTCTCTGCAACCCTGTTATGTCACAGTATCTAAGTATCGAAGGAAATCTCTTTCAGTGCAAATGAAAGTACTGTAGCTTCAAAACAACATGTCCAGTCCTCCAAATATTTGTAGAATCATACTGGACAGGTCTGACATGAACTTGTCACGTCAGATCAGACCACACAATCTAAAGAGTGGGCCGCTCTCACACCCCCGCCTGCATCAGCTGAATTTTTGGTGTGGCAGGTTGTCAGGGAAACAGGTGTGTCAGTAACAGTGTGTGTGTGTGTGTGTGTGTGTGTATGTGTGTGAAGCACAGAGAGCAGAAGTCATGTTAACGGCCCGTGCTGCAGCAAGATCAACCTACATGATCTTTCATCGATCTCAAACCCGTCACCGGCCCAGTGGCGCCCCCAGAAATTTTTCATAGGGGGGCCAGATGGGGCCACTGAAAATCTTGGGGTGGCCAAAAGCCATAACTGAATTTCAGGAGTTCTATTATGCTGTTGTAGTGTATAGGCTATTTGAAAACTATGTCAGTTTGAGAGTTAAGGAGTCGCATACTAAAATATTTCTTTCTTTCTTATTTTACAGTTATTGTTACTAATTATCTGATGTGCATAGGCTAATTCTATGCACATCAGCGCATAGTATTAGTATTAGTATAATAATTAGTACTACATACGGTTTGTCGCCAGCAGACCATCACAGTGAGGAGACCACAACATTGAGCATTTAGTGCATCATAATAAAGGGCTATATTTGAAAAAACGATATAATCTATATCAATACAGATGAAATCAGTCAGGGATTGCCATTGCCATTTTTAGCACTTTAATTTGGTAACTTTCAACAATAAATATTTAAATTATCCAACACCAGGTAACAATAAATTCTAATAAACTATAACGTAACAAACTATAAACAATTAAAAGGTGGAGTAAAGTGATGGGCATGTAGAGAGAGGCACTGAGCCTCTTGATGCCGCTCAAGAGGCTCAGTGTGTTGGTGATTGTTCCTCTGTGGGTCTTCTGCATCCTCTGCTGCTGAACATTACATGGTGCAGATTATAAAGACTGATGCAGGGATGAGCTGCAGTTCTCTCTTATGGCAGAAGAGGGCAGTCTTCAGTCACAGTGAGGAAAAGCACAAGGTAAACAAACACTGAGGCTCTGCTGCACCTCAACCTGTATAACAGCTGCTTCACCACCTGCTGAATGTCAAGTTTCCCATCAGTCCATGTTTGCTAATCGAAACAGGAGTTTTATTTACCATTATCACTCTGCTCCAACACAAATTACTCATGCTACAAATTACTGGGGAGAACTGTGGAAAATCAGTAGCTTCTTGGTCCATGGTCAAGCTCAAAGCAGACATAATGAGTTTGCTCAAACCCAAACCCGTTCGAATCTGGCCTGGGACCTTCGTGGCGTGTCATCCATCTCTTTCCTTCCTGTAGCTTTTCACTGTCAGTTATCAAATAAAGCATCAAATGCCAAAGAAACTAACAAATTACACCAGAGTTTCACCTGGCATGGGGGTGAGTAGATAATGACTGAATTTTCATTTTTGGGTGAACTATTCCCTTAAAGGTTCCATATGTAACTTTTACAAACTTTTTACATGTATAAATCGTTTTTTATTGCCAATGTGTGAACGGGTTGTAACGTAACTTAAAAAATGAGACCTCAGCCGACTTTCTCCGTTGCCTGTAACAGGGTGTAAAGCTACGTTCTATGTGAAGGACTCGGGACGTTTTTTCCGGGAGACTCCAACTGATCCTGTGGCTAATCTCTTCAGCTTCACTACTTCACTATAGCTCGCTTGCTCGTAACGTAATACTTTCTGAGTGGCTATGTTAGTTGGCTAGCTTGCCAAATCACTTCACCAGCTAACATGATCCATGATACTGATAAGTTATGTAGCTATTATGACAAATAGTGTTGATTTTAGCCAACAATAAATGATGTAACGTTACAAAGCAAAGGTGTATAACGACTGCCTTCTACTAGCCAAGAGCGATGCAAGGCAGCGGCGCACACGGGACAAGTTTGCCTTCAGGGCTTTCTGGTAGAAAGCCTTAGGGTAACCCTAACCCCTACCCAAACCCCCTACCCAAACCACCATGGATTTCTGTCAGAAAGGCTTTCTGGCAGAAAGCCCTGAAGGCAAACTTTTCCCGTGTGCGGCAGCGGCGGCCAAATAACGTTATCTAACTGTACACAAAGCTATGCTAAGGTTAGCCAGCTAGCTGTAACTTAGCTACGCTGCATGGATCTGGCGTTTGTACAGTGAACTACAATGCTGATTTACAGTAACGGTGAAATAAACAATGGTAAGCTGTAATGACACAGCAAGGTGAACTACAGTCATTCAGGAAATGATGAATACATATAACGTTACATATTCTGTGTAGTTCACTAACAGTTAGCGTTATTGCAGATAACAGATAGCGACATTGCTGAGCCTCACGGTGAAACTATTGCTGTTTTCACATGAAAACTGGCTAGCAAGCTAACGCCGACCTATAATGTTTACAGCCAATGTCACGTTATCATGCAACTAGAATGGATCAGTTCAACGTCACTAGCTTATATTAACTTGCAAGCTGATAACGATATTACGCTTTATAAATACAATTTCAAAAAAAGATAACGTTAATCAAACTATAATAACAGTGTAACTTTACGTACCTCATCTATCAACATGATGCTGGTGTGGTGCCAAAAAGTGATTGCTGTCCGCCTGTTAAAGTTGTATCACCCATTTTATATACGTCTACAGCTGCTTTTATCTGGATCAAACAGTCATAACGTTCAAATACACGTAACTTTATGTCCATCCGTGGTAATAGCAGTGGTATAAATAACCTTTCAGTAATAAGGTAGGAGCCGCAATCACTTTTTGGCAAGTGGAAAACTGCATGTTACTGGTTGTATTGGCCCTTCAAAGGTATTTCAACAGATAAAAAGGACTGGGTTGGCTATAATCTTTAAATTATAACCCTCATGAATGAAATCAAGTCATTTTGAGGCAGAAACAACCGTTCAGTCACAAGGTAGATGCGGCAATCACTTTTTGGCAGACAATCACTTCCATCACGTTCATATGGTCACTGTTTTGGCCGATACACAGGATGCTCGCTCGCGCCTACGAGCAACAGGATGCTGACTGCAGTTCCCTTAACGGCCACAGGTGTCACTAATAACAAGCATTTTCTGAATCTTACAAACAGTACCTTTAAAAGCCTCACACGTATCTGGTTTGTTTAAAATTAGATCATTTTCACTGCTAATTTGTGGAGGGAGAGAGGAGGTAGGCCTGGTTTTTAGTGAGTTCATAGTTTTCCAAAAAAACTGGCTGCATCTCCGTTGGAGCTCGCAAGAGAGGACAAGTAATGATCAGATTTAGCTTTTCTGATCATGCTGATGCACCTATTCCGCAGTTGCCTGAAGTGCAACCAGTCTGTTGGATTGTCAGTAGGCTATATCTGGCTTTCGACCAGGCCAAATCTCTGATATGAAGGGCTTCGGTAAGCTCTATAGAAAACCAAGGATTGGAACGATTTTTTATTCTAAAATTCTTGTAGGGGGCATGTTTCTCAGTAAGAGAATTAAAAATATAAGAAAACTGATCAAAAGCTAGCTCGGAATCAGGAAGTGAGCAGATTTTGTCTAAGTCTGCATGAAATAAGTCATGTAAAAAAACCCTGTTCTACAAATTTTTTAAATTACGTTTCCTGATAAGCGCTTTAGATTTATGTCCTTTGACCATTCTAACACATGTTATTGGGCAGTGATCACTAATGTCTTGTGCAAAAACGCCACTGTATGGCTACTTGAGGGGTCTATTTGTTAGTATCAGGTCAATTAATGTGGATTTAGACAGATTTTTTGCATTTGGTCTCGCGGGAAAAGAACTCAGCTGAGATAAATTGAGTTCTAGGCACAGTTCTTTTAGCCTAGAGGAGTTCCCGGATAACCAATCCAAGTTTAGATCACCCAAAACAATTAACTCAGAAGAGGCATATGATGACATCAGTTTACCTATTTCCTCCAGGGCCATATTTGTTGCAGAAGGAGGACGGTAAATGCCAATAACTGTGAAGTGAACATATTTAAATAATATTTAAAACAATATATTCAAATTTCTTAGGTACCGAGGAGGCTGCAAGTTCACATGCAGCTAAGTGTTCTTTAACATAAATCAATACTTCAATACCCTTTCGATTTCCTATCCATTCTAAATAGCTTGTAACCAACAATTGCTACGTCTAAGTTAGAGACTTTCCCCGTAAGCCAAGATTCTGTCAGGACAAATATGTCAGGGGAGGCGTCATCAATCAATACATGAACAAAATCCAGTTTAGGTAACAGACTCCTAATATTTAAGTGCAACAGTTTTACACCATGACGTGACTGAAGGTCTTGTGGTGAACTTAAGTCAGCTGTATTTATAACGGTAGGGGTAGACCTAGTCTCAGTAGCAAGGGCGTCACTTTGTGTTGAAAAGTGGTGGGGACATAAGGGCTCAGATGACAAAAAAAAAAAATGTAAACGGTCTTCAACATATGAGATTTTAGGCAATGTAATGGGGGGATCGGTATAAGGTCAGAGTAGATAATTATGGCGAGGAAAAAAATTGCATAACGGTGCATCAAAAGGGCAAAAACTACAGAGTCGACAATACGAAAATACTCAGCATAAAACGCACAACAACATCGACCACACAAGTACAGTCATCCATATGCTTCACATCCCCAGCTGCAACACAAACATGAGAATTTGTTAAAGTTACTGATCGGCATATGGACGTTTTTGGGTCATTTTAGAATCAGTAGGCTAGGGGGGATTTTTTTTTTAGCTTATGTTACGTTTTTTTGGACAATGCGCATTTGTTTCTTCTATATTTACATTGCGTTGTATGTTTTCTTATTGTGCAAATAAACCTTTCTCAAAGCGTTCTCATTTGTTAGTTAACATTTCTTGGTGCAAGCTATTTTTCAGAACATTTTTAACAAATTATGCTTTTAAAAAGTGATGGGGACAAAATCAGCCATTTCAAAAAGTGGTGGGGACATGTCCCCAGCGTCCCCAGTGTAAATGACACCTATGCTCAGTAGATTGAGTGAGATTGTTGGATATGACAGAGATAGGATGGACGGGTGGAGGACCAGACTCTGCCAGAGAGATAGAGGGCTGTGACATGGCAGAGTATAGATAACTGATTTTTTATCCATGACATCATTGGTACCCACATGAACAATTAGTGTATGAGCGGAGGGGTGGAGGTCTGTAAGCACTGGTGACAGCACTCGGCCTTAACTATTGGTTAATAGTTACAAGATATAACCTCAATGATCCATTTTATGAGGGCATTATTGTTCTTTAGATTAGGGGGTTTTCGGTGGTAAAATATTGCACCAATAATTAATCTGTGCAAAGATGAGATCCAAATCCTCAGGTGAGGGCTGAGAAAATGAAGCTGCGGTTCCTTTTGCAGACATAAAAGCATATACAGTAAACTCAGCTATGTCTTCCAGGGCCCTCAAGTCGAGGGGATGGGTCTGATCTACCAGCAACACCGCTGCCCATCGCTATGGAGTTCACACCCACAGACCACCAAACCGTGACGAGGATTTTCTGCCAAAATAAAACATTCTGGTATTGGAAATATGAATAGGGCTGTAAAATGATGCCAATGCCTCTAACTACGTCTGACGCCAACACTAACTACTTTTTGTAAGATCTTTGGACCAGTTTTGAAATGAAAAATGAAAAAAATGCATCCGCACCTAGTTTGTTATCAAAATCTTTTTTTTTTTTTACTGTTGGGCTTTGATAGGGGCAGGTTTGGTTATTAGCAATCAATAATTAATAATCGTGGAATTATTAATATTCATTAAATTATTGACAGGAGTCAATATTAACGGGGCACCACCCTGGGATCAGGGAACAGTAACCGGACCTTTAGTCTCAAAATGGCTGTTCACCCCCAAATGACAGTGTTTAAGTACCTCTGTACATTTATGAGTGAACAGTGAAGGGTGAATTCGTACACAGGCCCTCACAACCAGCCGTTATTACAACACATATGCACAAGAAATCAACTTCTCTTTAAAAGTATAACAGAGTTTATTTAACTTTAACACAGCTTCATTTTCTCAGCCCTCACCTGAGGATTTGGATCTCATCTTTGCACAGATTAATTATTGGTGCAATATTTTACCACCGGAAACCCCCTAATCTAAGGAACCATAATGCCCTCATAAAATGGATCATTGAGGTTATATCTTGTAACTATTAACCAATAGTTAAGGCCAATGTCCACCAGATGTGAGGATGCAAGGAAGTCAGCCAACTGTCCATGTTGTTAGCCATTTCTCTGGAAAAAAATACATTTCCTGCACAAGAAAAACAATATGCATGAATTGTTGCTGCACCATAATGTTAGTCTGTTCTTTTTATGCTTCTGGTCTATTTTTGCCAGACAGGCTTGTGTCTGTGAGGCATGGAAATACACTATTTTGACTTTTATGTGTATATATTCACAATAAGAAAAAGACTTTTATGTGTATATATTCACAATAAGAAAAATCAAATCAAATATATTACATGATCTGTTTATTTACTGCGCTAAAATTTCTGTTTCACGATTGAAACCAATGAATGAATGGTGATAGGCTGTATTTTGGCCTACTTTTTTTCCTCTGGGTTTGATTGCTCTGTAGTCCGGTTTGTTATCTGTCTTGCCAGCTCTGTAGCTGTAAATGAATATATAGCCTAAAGTAACCTTGTTATTGTGCCAGGAGTTCAGTTTCCTGATTGAAGTCACTGAAAGAAACAAAAAAACGTGAGGGGGGAGACCAATTAAATTTAGAATAAACATGCAGCCTGGCATGGCTCACCCATAACTGAGGAAAATAACAAAACACTGAAGCTCTCTATCTAAGAGTCAAAGTATGTATGTAGGGTTGGTCTTGTCAAATCATCTAGTCCAAATTCCAGCTTTGTTTGGCACGTTGTCTTTACTGCCAATAAAAAGAGCAGGGAGCAGATCAGGGTGACACACCTAAAGACACTTTACTTGCTTCACGGACGCTACAGATGTATACTACCACCAAGCACACACACACACACACACACACACACGCACACACACATACACACAGACTGATTCTGTGGATTTATTGAGTGTTTGAAGCACAGCACTGATAGGAAAACCGTCTTGGCGCTCTCACAGTGTTTTACATCATTCAGTCTAAATAAAGCCACACAGCATCACAGATATCATTACAGGGAACATCACTGAATAAGTATCAGTCTCAAACAGGTTTTGTCAGATGCATCATCTTGTGTCACATCAACTCATATTTTCAGTTTCTGAGGAGGATCTTCTTGTGTTCTCATACTACAGTTTTTACAAAAAGTGGGAATTCATTACAGAACACAGAAGCAATGGAATAATACAGTAAAGCAGACAGACATCTATAAGGTATTTTCTTGATCCTTGGTACTCAGGAGAATAATCTGTGAAAATATGTATCAATATACAATATGAATGTAACTGCAGGGGGACAAAATAGCATTTATTAATGTTTTGGTTTTCCCAGATCAGTGTGATGCTCTGACATTATATTCTATCAGCCCAGAATCATTAATTCTTAAGAATGGAAGCAGAATCATGTTGGAAATAAAAACTGAAAGCTGAATGCATTTCTGACTCACTCATTTGGTGTGTTCTTCAATTGCACCTTCATGACAGAATCAGAAGTATCTGTCATTGTGGCCTCGATGGTAACATCATGACTTCTATTAGTCAGACCATGGTCACCTGCTGTGCTTCTGATGAAGGACCTTTGCTCATTGTAATACATCTCAGTATAAAGCTTCTTCTCAGAGTTTTTGCTCATGTCAAAGATTCCCACTGCATACCAGTTTGAGTAAAGGTTATAGCTATAGGGCACATGGAACATGACAGCCATCTTCTCAGTGAGCTGGCTGGTACGATTATTGATAAGATCATAAGTGATGACGCCAACACATCCCGCCATTGAGTAAGGAATCTTGGTGAACAGCACACTCCCCGATGCAGAAGGGCCAAGAGTGAGCGGCAAAGGACTGACACAACGTCCGCTACTAAGGTACGTCCTAGTCATAGAAACAGCAGGAGAATCTTAATGAATTGAGGATATTTGGGAACAATTCATGTTAATATGAGAGAGAAAACATTTTGAAAAAAAAAAATATAGAGCTACCTGGGGTTAGAGAGGATGTAGTTAGAACATCCATTTTCGATCTCTATGGTGCACTGCCGAGGCATGATGACTGCAGCGTGTCGACCTGTTCAGACAGACGGAGCACAGAGAATCCCTTGATATGTGTTCATAAGATTTTCTCTTCTTTTCACAGACAGGATGCATCAAGAGTTACATTCAGATTTGTCTTATCAGTGTAAACCACAGTGTGTCTGCAGCAGAGCAGAGCGTCCCATCCCCACTAACTGACACCTTGTAGATTTGCTCTGTTTGCACCAATTACATTCTGTGTCGTGTAAATACTCTTCCCTGAACCCAGGAAGTGACAAATAGAAATTTCAGAGTGAAATCCAAAGTGTCCCCTAAACAGCAGCAGAGAAAGCTGGACTCACAAGATTTCTGGGTATTGAAGTTCTAATTTTTCAAAGAGTTTCCTCTCACTACTATTTGGAGCCACTAACTAGTTTTATCTTAAGAACAACTTCACAAACATACTCTAGGGAAAACGTTATTTCATGCAAATAAAATATTGTCACAGTAACAGGTCCGTAAATAAAATGTA